>NC_061484.1:19443866-19571366 GCF_022539355.2 Hippoglossus stenolepis
TATCAGACATATGAGTGTTGATATTGAAGGCCATGGATTTCTTACTTTGTAAACTCAGAGTGTATTTTCGACACTATCATGTTCACCGCTCTGTGTCCATCGTTGCTGTGGTAACAAAGAGGAGAATATGTATATGTATGTGTGTAGCATCAGGATTTTGCTGTCGATAAATTGTTGTCCTTCCATGTCAAGACGAGGGAAAACAGAGTCATTTCACAATAAAAGCCTCACAACAGTTCCAACTTTACAGGTCTTTCATGGAAAACTGCCACAATGTTGCCTCTTTGTACATTTCTCTACTGGGCTATCAGGAGCGTCTTGTGAATAGACTCCCACTGTGCTGTTCTTACACACAGCTGTCCATACATTCAGAGCGAGCGGCCCTGTGTACTGGATTAACAAGGTCACTTGTGTATTCCTCGCTTTTAACGTTTCTGTCCTTAAGCAATTTCCCTAGAAGAAGAGAGGCTGCAATAGGAAATCTTTTTATTTGAGCGCGTGTGAGTGTGTCAAGTCTTTTTGCAGATAGAAATGACAGTCATGGTGGGACCTCTGCTTTGTTCTAATGCTCAGCGAACAGTGTGGTGCAACAGGAAACACATTTGGTAGGATGAGGATTATCAGTTGTCATAGAGGTCTGTGTGGTCAGTAGTTAAACAATACGAGGCTAACATTTTCCTCAATTAGATAAAACGTTAAGCAGCCATAATGACATTTTTGATTTATTTCTTTTCCAGGTTTTGAGACATGCATCTGCTCCCTGAAGAATCAGCAGTTAAAAGCAGGCAAGAACAAGGGATATACACCGTCAGAGCACGGGCAGCGATTAGCAACAGGCAACAAAATGAGCAGGCAAAATTCAGAAATTGCCAAGTCGTTGAAAACAGTCATGCTGAAGCAGAAAAAAAACCAGATAATCAACACTGTGAAGTTACATCCTGGTAGGGACAATGGACTTTGTGGCAGAGAAGGGGTAGAGATGGGAGCTATAACGAGGAGCTGGTTAAGGAATAAAGAGCAGAGGAAGATGCACGAGGAAGAGTCAGGTGGCTTGAGGGTGGGAGGGGCTGGGGTTGAGCCAGAGTTAGCAACAGGAAGAGACAGGAAATGAATGGATGGAATGATGGATACACAGATTCTGCTGCAACATGTATTTATAGCTTGTTCTAATGACTATCCATATTGTTGTTTCTTTGTTTTAGTGCATTTATTCACTGCTATTAGATATTCCTTTATCTTGATTCTCCATTTAATAAGTTACAATTACACTCAGTTACATAGATGAGTTATACAATCATTCTTAACTGCAAAGCAGCAAAGATAAGAAATGATCACTAGTAGAGAATAAATACTGGGGGGGGGCGATATACAAGTGTACAGGTTGTAACTGCAGTCATTCATTTTATTATGTTCATATGTCATTTATATGACACACAACCACAAAAATATGTAAATTTTTCTGTCATTCACTCACTGTTATCTTCTGCTGTACTTGTGTCTGTCGCCTGATGACTCAGTGCTGAATGTGCCATGTTTGACGTGCATCCTTGTCATTAATTTGCCCCTCAGACTCCATCGAAGAGGAGCTTGGACGGCATGCAAAGTTGTGAAATTTCGCCAGACAGCACTGATGATCCTCTTAGTAGCGACCTACACACTCATCGACAGCCTAGAATAGTAGTGATTGGCGCTGGCTTGGCCGGCCTTGCTGCAACTCGGGTCCTACTGAGAAACGGCTTCACGGATGTCACTGTTCTAGAGGCGTCAGACCACATCGGCGGGCGAGTCCACAGCGTTCAGCACGGTGAGAGGACTTGTCCCTGTTTACTTCATGTTACCTTCAAACTTTGTGATTCATGAATAAGTGCATTTATTTCTCATTTAGCAAAATTTTGCAAAGTACATAAATACAACTAAATTAAGATTGCTTCACCTGTCTGGTGCATAATAGTTAATACAAAAGTTAAAATGAACACACTGGACACAATATATAATAACAACCTAATGAAAATAGATTAAAAAAACTAATGAAATTCATAAACATATCCCAATGATAATACTAAATAATAATAATAGTAAGAAGAAGAAGAAGAAGAAGAAGAAGAAGAAGAAGAAGAAGAAGAAGAAGAAGAAGAAGAAATCATTCTAATTAAATTTCATATTGACATGGAAAACTGTCCAATCAGCCTTTCGTTCACACACTCACATTGTTTCCCGGATTAATCTCAATGATGTTCAGATTTAAGAGAAATAATTGTGCTTCTCCTCGATCTGCTTGAGTGACGCTGGTACATTTTGCCAAAACAGTCAAGAAGTGCAAGTGATTTCCATTAGAACAAACTCCTTCAACATGTAACGACAAACAAATGAGAACAGGGTCGACTCGAAGCGCTGATACTGTAGCTAGATTTAAAAACAGAACACAAGTGAACTTACTCTAACAACAGTTAAATGCAAATGTGTAAAATATGTCTTTTATTTGAGTGCTTCTTTCGTTGTCGAAGAATTGTTTGAGCCATTTCTGTCTTTTATTGTAAAATGAATGTAATAATACTTCCTTTAGAAAAATGATATAATTAATGTTATTCCAGTGGGCTTCAGTAACTACAGTATGTTAATTGAATTGACCTTCCTCTCGAACAGGTTAATTATCTAAAACTTAACTGACTTTGTAAAGCCTTTATCTTTGTAAAGCCTTTATCTTCTGTTTCATTTAAAGCCACACGGGAGACTTGAGTTCCAAACAGCTCTTTATTTTTGTTTCAAACTCACACTGATCTCTGTGCTTTTTCTTTGGTTTGCAGGTGAAGCAACTTTGGAGCTCGGAGCCACCTGGATCCATGGCGCCAATGGGAACCCAGTGTACCACCTGGCAGAGGACAACGGGCTGCTGGAGCACACCACAGATGGGGAGAGGAGCGTGGGACGCATCAGCCTGTACACCAAGAATGGTGTCGCTCACTACCAGACCAACGTTGGGAAGAGGATCCCCAAGGACCTGGTGGAGGAGTTCAGTGACCTGTACAACGAGGTGAGGGGGACGCATATGCACACATTGGTTCACGCATGGAGTCACAATTGCATCAGAGAGACTCCAGAGAGACTCTTTCCATTTGAGAGAGAGACAGACTGGCTGCTTTAAGAGAGAGAGAAAATGTACCAGTTTGAGAGAGAGAGAGAGAGAGAGAGAGAGAGAGAGAGAGAGAGAGAGAGAGAATCACAAGACTTGGCCGAACAAGCAGATATCTACATTATTGGTGAGAGTTAAGAAATGGGGCCGTGGTAGCGAGTTAGGATTTATTTTTCCGTTTTGCTCTTTCCAGAAATTTCTATCAAAATTAACATGAGACCCAATGGAGAGTCTGCGCCGGAAATAATTTTGCGATTTTTCGTGACAGACGGAAGTAAAGCTCCGAGAGATTTGAGAGTGACATGTCTGCGAAGGAAACTATTTGGACTTCGTTTTGATCTAAAATCATGTCTGACAACCTCCATTTGTGAATTTGAGAGCAGTTTTAGTGAAGGAAAAAGGGCCTAAAAACAGTCATTTTCGGCCTCTCGCTCTTTTGGGCGAGAGACCTTGAGTCCCATTGTACGTTTTCGGCCGTTTTATCGCGATTTGTTCGCGAACCGTTTAACGAAATTCTTAGAAAAGTCATAGCACACCATTCGACGTAATTCCGCAGGTTTTTTGTAGGTCTTGTGTATGTGCGACAAAATTTGCGGGAGGAGTAGCGTGCCGAAAATGTACGGAAGAAGAATATGAAGAATATATGTCGTGGAATAACAACATGAGTGCAATGCATTGCCTAGTGGTGCCTGCACCACTAGGCCACTAGGCACTAGACAAAATAAGCCTCCATCCCAAAGTGTTAGTATTTAACGTCCTGGAGATGAAACTCAACAATCAACTATTTTTGTAGTGATCCCACCTACTGCAGTTTTCATGTATTTTATCACTACATGGGTTTGAGTTGTCGGTGCATCCATTCTGTTCTTGTGAACAAGATCTCAGGAAATCCTGAAGGGAATTTTATTTACTGCCATCACAAACATCCATTTGGACTCAAGGATGATCTGATTAGAGTTTGGCGGTCAAAGATGGGGGTCACTGCAAATCATTGGTGTAGGCAAACATTTCTAGTTATTTTCTGGTGGTTTCTTTGTGATAGTCAAAGCAGAGTTCAACATTTGACAGAATTGACACAATCAAATGTTGGCCCCATCTGCTCTGAACTGAACCAAACTGGTTTCTTTGTTTCCTCTTTTTGTGTCTTATGCTTTCTTTACATCCTTCCTCATTCTGTTTGCTCCAGATTGACCCTGTCTGTCACCTCTCACCCTGCTGTAGGTGTACGAGCTGACTCAGGAGTTCTTCCAGAACGGGAAGCCAGTTTGTGCTGAGAGCCAGAACAGCGTTGGCATCTTTACACGAGATGGGGTCCGCAAGAAGATCATGTTGGATCCCGATGATTCAGAGAGCATCAAGAAGCTCAAACTGTCCATGCTTCAACAGTACCTCAAGGTGTGTGTGTGTGTGTGTGTGTGTGTGTGTGTGTGTGTGTATTCTCAATGTCCACTGTGTCTGTCAGTGTGTGACACAGGTTTTTCTTCTGGTGATGTTTTGCTACAGCTCTAAAAAAATAAACAGGCCGTAACAATATAATAAATGATATGAAAACATAGTTCTTTAACAAACCCAAATCTGTTTGCCTACTGGTTTTGTAAATGTGAGGGTTAATTAGATAATAGTCAGCTATTAATTACATTTAAATTGATTTATTAATTAGACAGTAATTGAGCTCTTATTTACTTATTTACTTCTTACTATTCTTCTTGTAGATAGCCACAGATAAATATGCAGGCTTGCGCTTTCGGTTTTTTGGGGCAAATTGTGGTTTATTCAGAAGTTGTTTACCGGTAGGACTTTTATTCTGAGAGCCTGAATTCAATGTAAAAACATCCAGTCTTCATACAGACTTAATTCTGAATAGCTATTAAGTATAATCATGTTATTTATCTCTTGACATACACAGAAACACACTGGAGTGTGTTATTAAATGCAGCAGAGAGGAGACGGAGGCACATTAACCACCAGGTACCTGTTACCACACTGGCTCAGCAGCTAACGAGGCCGTGGCAGTCGCATAATTTAGCGTTTTAATAACTCCCCACCAGTATGTTTCCTCTAAATAAAACAACATGGTTAATCCGGTTTAATGATGCTGGTGAGTTCAGAGCTGTAGCTGTAGAAATGAGTTGTTGTAGAAAACAGTACAGTACCGACAGGAATATATGGATTCAAAGGAGACATATTCTGCCTATTTTCAGGTTGATAATTTTAATTTCTGTTATTATTTGAAAAGGTTTTCATGCTCTAATGTTCAGGAAACACATCTCACTCCTCAGACTGTCCATTGCTGCAGCTCCTCTTTTCAGCCTCTGTCTGAAACACTTGGTTTTAACTCCTGTTTCTTTAAGCCCCCCCCAATAAAGCCTAGCCTGCTGTGATTGGCCAGCTGATCCACTCTATTGTGATTGGTCAACCAAATCTAGCGCATGCAGTAAAATGTCGGCCTCAGCTCTCACTTCACCTGGCTTAGCTAGGAGCCGTGCCAGAGTAGGTGCGCATTACGCAAAAAAGTGGGAGTTTCGGCCGCGCCACCAACGAGGCGTTTCAGGAGCTTCAGGTGTTTTCTGTGCTGGAGTGGAGATCTGTTTACCACTGACTTTGGGCTTCTTAGCTTTGCAGATCTTTTATATACACAAAAACCTATACAACATACTCGAGGAGAGGAAAAAAATGAAAAAGCATCATATGTCTCCTACATTGCAAAGGTTGTGTCTCCAGAATCCTTTCTATGGATGAAAAACTAAACTGACGATTGACAAGTAGTATAGCAGATCTAATTCTCTATGATGAAATGTGCTCCTGTTTCAGGTTGAGAGTTGTGAAAGCAGCTCTCCCAGTATGGATGAGGTGTCTCTGAGTGAGTTTGGTGAGTGGACAGAGATCCCTGGTGCCCATTATGTTATTCCTGAAGGCTTCATGAAGATCGTGGAGCTCCTGGCCCGGGACATTCCCTCCCGCACCATCAGCCTTAGCAAACCGGTCCGCTGCATCCACTGGAACTATTCAGCCCAGCATCAGGAGGTGATCGCCAAGAGCAGCGACACCAACCAGGACAACAACCACAACACGAACAACCACACCTGCCAGCCTCAGGACCCGCTGCTACTGGTTCGCCCCATTTGCGTGGAGTGCGAGGACGAGGAGTGGATCGTGGCCGATCACGTGATCGTGACAGCTTCTCTGGGCGTACTGAAGCAGAACCACGAAGCCATGTTCTCCCCGTCTCTGCCAGAGGACAAGGTGCTCGCCATAGAGAAGCTGGGCATCAGCACCACCGACAAGATATTCTTGGAGTTTGAAGAGCCCTTCTGGAGCCCGGAGTGCAACAGCATCCAGTTTGTGTGGGAGGATGAGGCTCAGCTGGAACAGCTGGCCTACCCCGAGGAGCTGTGGTACAAGAAGATCTGCAGCTTCGACGTCCTCTACCCCCCCGAACGCTACGGCTACATGCTGAGCGGCTGGATCTGTGGGCAAGAGGCACTGTACATGGAGCGCTGTGATGACGAAACAGTGGCTGAGACCTGCACTGAGCTGCTGAGACGCTTTACAGGTCAGGACATGAACACACAGGAAATAAAGCTTTCTGGTTCCCCAACCTCCTTCCTGTTCATGCTATAGAAGCTTTGTGGGATTTAATTAACTCCCTTTTTTAAACTTTTTACTTATTTGCTATTTGATTTGATTTGATCATCATTTAATTAAAGAAAACTTCTCAAGGACAAAATATTCTTTACAAAAACAGCCAACTTTTCTTTGTAATTCTTTGTCATTTCTGACCATTTTAGTAAGAATCAGTAATCTAAAGCTAACACAATAGCCTTAGCTGACTGAGCCTGTTAGTTCAGTGACTCATAGGATCCGTGGCAACTATGGGTCATTGTGTTTCTTCTGAAGGAAATGAAATAAGCCTTACGTGACGTAAGTGTCTTTTTTCACGGGTAAAGGCTGACAGATAATACAGCTGGATGACTCAGGTGTCTGTTTTTGGGTCCAGTGAGGAAAAAGTGTCACCACCACAAAAGCAACACTGAGCAAGAGGAGCGATCACATGTTAGATAAGAAGAGGAATTTTCTTCAACCGATACTTGATCATTACACCTTTTGTAAAAATCACTTGAAGAAAGGATTTCATTTATATTCATTTCATCAGTAGATTAGAAAAATGTAGAGAGAAATGACTTTTACTTGGTACGGAGCCCCTCAAGTGATTCTTTTATTTCATCTTGTGTAGTATCAATTTTTTTATTCTTGTATGTACATGTTAGAAAATATCTAACAACAAGATAATAACTTGTACCCACAAGATAATTCTTATCTCTAGTCATTTATCTTATTTATCTTGTGTGTTATTGTCATTGTGCGCTAAGATATTTTTATCGTGTGCCCACATGATTAATAACTTGTGCCCACAATTTGTATTTATCTTGTCCACACAAGAAAAAAAGGGCGTTTTCTGTACTGCTGGGCTTCTGTAGCCGCTTCAGAAATGGGTCACAGTGCGAGAGCAGAAACAGCGACTGTCATTGTCGTGATGAGGTTGGTGGACCTATGGATGCATACTGTAAATCACACACCCACACACGCACATTTAGGTCATTGCGGTTTAATCCTCTCAGCTGTTGCTTAATTACATATAGACTCGCTGGTGCCTCTCCGCTCACAGAGGGTCACAAGTTGATTAGTCTCGACAGATGGGACGTCCCAGTAAAAGGCCTCAACTGACGGCCGCCACAGTCTTAGTTTGAACTGGTTTGGATCTGTGATGCACTGGATGTTTGAGAATCCAGACTGTCCGTGATTGTCGTTAAGTTTCTCCCTCCACCATCTGCACTGACTCCCTCTCTCCGTCTCTCGTCTGTTTGTCCGTCCACAGGGAACCCTGACATTCCAAAGCCCCGGCGTGTCCTGCGCTCCTCGTGGGGCAGTAACCCGTTCATCCGAGGATCCTACTCCTTCACCAGGGTGGGCTCCAGCGGTGGGGACTGTGAGAGACTGGCCATGCCACTGCCTTACGCCAACAGCACCAAGGCTCAAGTAAGAGAACCACAACCAAAACACAATGCAACACAACACAACACATGGAGTGTACACAATAGTTATAAACACCTCTACCATGGAATGCAGTTCCTGAAAGTAACTACCCATGTGAAGTTTATAACATTAGACTTAGTTGTGCTGTTGTAGTCATTATTTTCATGCATGTTACTTTGTCCACTAGGGGGTTTGAGCCTTTAGAGTAATACTAAAATACATTTTCAAAAAATATATATTTTTAATTAAGATAAAAAGGAAAAACTTTCTTGTTTTTGGTCCTGGCAAATACAAATAATTCATGAAACCGAGTGAGTGAGTCACTTAAAGTATTGTGTAATTCTGTATTTTACAGGTTTCCCTAGGAAAGCGCCCTGGAGGTTTTTGAATGCATTTTTATTTTTATTATAATTATTTTCATAAATTATAATATATGATTGCGTATCAGTGCACTTGAAGGGGGGAAACAATCTGAGATACTTTTTTCTCAATTACGACTTTATTTTCATAATATTATGACCTTTTCTGATTAAATTCTCATTATTCTCATCAACATTATCCTCAAAATCTCATTTTATATCTATATATCTACAAAAAAGATATTAAATTAAAATATTAAAACAATTATTCACAACTGGTGCAGATGATTCGGGAGTATCTTCTACGAGAGCCTTTACTCAGACTGTACATCTAGTTGTTTACAATCCCTGCTCACACTCGAAAGCATCTCACTCTAACGCGACAGTGTCACATCCCAGCACATGCAGGGCAAGTACAGCTGGTGTCGGGGGGTAATGAATCCTGACTCCTGGCCAGGAGTCTAGACCATGAAACCTGACACCTTCTGGGTGAAGGGCAGGACAGGGGGGCTGAGGTTCTGTTTGCTCACATGACACTGGTGAAGGAACGGTATGACCCCTCCGCTGACGGCCTTCAGCCCCCCCGTCAAACTGAAATCTTAAGCCCTGAGGAAAGTGACTGTAGCCTCCTACACGTCGAGCGCTAACAAGGGAATCACTGATGGAAATAGAAAATACTTCAGCACGAGAGGCCAAGAATATGCTGACAGTGACGGATCTTGATTCTCTCGTCTAAAAAGATTCTCTCCTTCTCTCTCTTTGCTCGTTTCTCCCCTTCCCTCGTCCTCAGCCTCTGCAGGTCCTGTTTGCTGGAGAGGCCACCCACAGAAAATACTATTCCACTACCCATGGTGCTTTGCTGTCAGGACAGAGAGAAGCCACTCACCTGGTAGAGATGTACCAGGACCTGCACAGAGCTCAAACCACGAAGCCTAATATGTAAATAAAACAAACCTCTGACTAATACTGAAAAATAAAAACACAAACAATAGAAAACTGTGGGTTTTTAATCTTTTTATTTTGAAGATTAAGTTATACTTAAAAACATAGCTCGGGCATTATTACATTGTTAACAAATGAATATTGTTTCTATTGTACTGTAGATTGAAATCACGCTAATTTTCTTTGGGATGTACTGGTCAAACGTTTCCAATGGTGCTGTCATTTTTGTGTCTTTATCATTTTATCTTATGTCGTTCTTTTTTCAATCAGTAATTTAATGGTTATAATAACAGCTTCTGTAATTTAACTTGTTTTTGTAAGTGCCTTCTGTATGTAACGTTATGTTCTTTCAAAAATAATGGAAAATACTAAATAAGTATTCAGAAAGTTTTAACAAAATAAAAACTCTATGATCATCAAACAACACCAGCTCCGTGATGTTCATTCAGTAAACGATTGACTGTCTTCACTTCTTGAATCAGTGAGAGAGAGAGAGACAGAAAGTGATCGCACATGAGAGGAAAAGAAAAGGCTCCGGCGCTGTAAAGCTGTGCCAACGTGACAGATGGTGTTGGAACAGACCTCAACCCAGTCCTCACTTCTGTTGGACAACAGTGTTAATCCTCCTCATCGGTGACAAAACACAATCAGATGCTGAGAAGAACTGGGAGAGTTTTAATTAGCTACGGAACAACTGCCTTCCTTCCAACTCACAGTTGTACGCTACATATTTCTTTTTAACTGTTCACAAGGTGGAAGGAAATCAAGAATTGTTTTACTAATTCTCCATTTTGTTATGCGCTAACTGAAAAATAATGGAGAACATTGTCCATTTACTTTGTAAAATGTCAGTCTACATGTTCTCTCAGTGTTTGTGTGGAGTTTTTCTCCAGATGCTCCGGCTTCCGAGCACGACGTGTAGATTGGGGTTCGGATAATTAGAGATTAAAAATGGCAGTAAGGGTAAAAGTGAACATGGATGGTTGTTTTGTCTCTCTATGTTGGCCGTTCAATACGCTGGCGACCTGTCCAGGGTGGATCCCGCTCCCCCCCAACGCCAGCTGGGATTGGCTCTAGCCCCGTCCCGTGACCTGCCTCGACCATTTGGGTTGGGAGGAGAGAGATTAAGGAAAAGAGAAATGGAAGAGCGGGGGAGAGAGAAGATAGAGACCAGGAACAGCTACTGCCAGACTGTTTGGTATAATGACAATAATTATAATTTACAGCAGTAATAATAAGACAGTAGCACAAATTAATCTAATTGTTATTTATTTCTCTGTCAATGCATTTGGCCCATCTGTTTTTAGGACTGCAACACAACTCTAATTAACAAACATATACATGTTCTTACACGATTACATTTACAAAACGTGGGGGGGAAAAGGAAAAAGAGAAGACAGTTTCAGTTCGCAGGCGAGAAGTCAGAGGTTCAGGCAAACATCTTACTGTGAGAGACAAAGAGAAGGTCACGGGAAACTAACAAATCAATAACCAGGATCACTAAACACAAAAGGAACGGGCTGGAACATTTGGTATTAAAATGCAACTGACACTGAGGGAGGGGACCACAAGGACACAGATGAAACTAATCAGAGTGGGACGCAACGTCACAGACGGGAAACACACAATGGCAGGAAGTGAAGAATGAGACGAGATTTGAGGAGAGTATATAAAAATAAAACAGGAAACAATGAAAAAAATGACATAATGAAAAGCATAACCCAGGGAGCAGACCGGGACATGACACAGAAACTGGAAAAGACAACAGTCTCCTTAAATGAAACCACATTTAGATTCACTTGATCCGGATTTCAATTTGGATCTGTAACAAATTGCACACACTCATAAATATCAGTCTCCTAAATGTGCCTAATGTTTTTTCATTAAGATCCATGAATTATTCTATGAGAGATCAAGGAAAATGTTGAAAATGGCCTCACAGTGTTTAAGAAAGACGGAAAAAAGATTCCTGGCTTCACCTCTTGATTTGGAAACGAAGCAAAACGAGTTCTTCCTTGGGTGATGCCCCACCCCTCCACAAAATGTCATAGAAATCAGTTGCGTAGTTTTTGCACAATCCTGCTAACAAACAAACAAACAGATGAAAACATAACATCCTTGGAAGAGGTAAAAAGCCTAAACAGCTGCAGAGACCTGTTTATGTTGTATCACTGTGAACAAACCTCTTAAAATGACAAATTACACTCTTTCAATTACACATTGACATTTGTCTTGTTAGTGTGGAACCATTGATTTGTGCAGCTCTAACACATGAACTTGTTTCATTGACAAACTTATGACGGGGGGCGGGGGGGGGTTGTTATGCTGAGTCTGTGTACGAGGATTTACAGCTGAAACCTTGTGTTCTGTGAGGCCAGTGTACTCGCCCTCCCTCTCTCCTCCTTCATTCAGACGGCTGGAAAGCACAGAGGGAAACACGGGGACAAAGTTCTGGCAGGAGTCCCAGTGCAGCAGGAGGACACGTGAGGCTGCAGAGGCCAGAGGACTTAACCATTCAGCTGCAGCTCCATCACCAGAGGGTGAAGTCGTTTGTCTCACTGCTCTGTTCAAACAGGCTGCTCATTACATCTGGAAACAGGTTTTCAAAGACTGGGAGAAAGAAAGAAACGGGACATGACGGGGGCCCTCAGGTGGAAACAAAGCTGAACTCAAAACAAACCACATTAATGACCAGCGGTTAAATAGAGTTAGTTGCAATTCCCGAAACATTAGAGGTAATTCCTTTTATCATTTGTACAAATAATAACTTATACTTAAATTGTATAATAAAACATATAAATTGATTTAATTTACACAGTGAAAAGTATTAAAAAACATAAATTAAAGAATATCATTTACCTCTTATATCGTCTCTTTTCACTGGGACTATTTGTCTTTAGTATGAAGTAGTTCTAAAGAATATTGGACAATTCAGATTAAAACATAACAGTGTTTCTGAAAAAAGACATTTTACTTTTCAAAATAAAACTTAAAGAACACCAAAAATCTGGCTAAATAAAACTAAAGTTGTATGCATCGCTCAGGAAAAATATTCGGTTTGTAAATTGAATTATCCGTCAAAATATATATATTTTTTAAGAGCACATAACCTTTGTAGTTGGCAGCTTGTAGCCTATTATTCATTTGTCATCGTCAATGATACGTGATATCCTGTTTCCTGATTTCTAAAATATACAACCAACACCTACATGTTCCCTAGAAACATTTTTCAGGCATAAATCTGCCATTATTGTTATTTTCTCTCAGCTAAGACGGAAGTACACTGAACACTGCCCTCACGACCAATTACACACAAGCAGGATATTGAGAAGCAAGTAATGAGGTCAGACTCCTGAGAGGTGCACTGCATTGGTCTTAGTGTTAGATACTGTCTGACCTTTTGTCAGATTCAGTGAGTTCATCACTGTCTCAGTGATTTATCCCGTGACCCACAGAGGCAGAGGTGTGCAATTCAATGATTTATCACAAAGAGAGGAGCACAGGCTTATGGCATGGTGAGACAGGGAAGGGTTAAACAGCAGTGGAGGGACTCAAAACAAGTAAACAAGTCCATGGGGAGGAATTAGTGATGGTATGTTTGAACCCGAGACCCAAACGTAGGCTACCATGTGTAAAGGGGGTGAGCCAGTTAAAGTCCTGTTTCAAGACGTGTATCATTCAGCAGAGAACTAAATGACTCATGACAAATCAGTCTTCACATTACACATAGGGCACTTCACTGGTTTGTTTAGAGTGCTGGTTCCAGCACGTTGTGGGTCAAGAATGGAGAACATGTACAGTTAAGGTCTTCTCAGGTCCACAACCGAGCAGCTTCGTCATCATCAATACCATCTGACATCAGAAGAGAGGCAGCTCCAGCCACTGTATTAAGCCTCAATTACGCTGCTTGATTGCCCATTTCAAACGTTGTAACTGCTCACTCACTTTCATGTGTCTTTAACGTTGGCATGATTGTTAAGCAAAACATCCACTAGAGGGCAGCGCAGAGTCAAGCGTTTCCGACAACAACAAATGGCAAAGGAACACGATTTCCAGTAGTACTGCTCCATTTCGTCCATATCTGCAATGTGTATAAATATAGACAAAGTAAACAGACAGAGTACGGACAGAAGGTTCCCTCTTTTTTCATATATGTATCAAACATTGAGCAAAAAGTTCTTCTGTTCACCAGCATCCTCAGAGCCAAGTGAGAGACGTGAACATTTCAAGAACAATTTCCGTAACATGAGAGAGGCTTGACATAAATTCCACTGTGAGGTGTCGGGCCTGATAAGCTCTCAAATGTCTTTCCAAGTTAATATCTTTGCCAGCGTCTTCTACATGTTTGACACCTCCTTTACAACCTGAGGTAATTGTATCCTTTTAGTTTTTTTCGGTTTTGCATTGGTCATGTGTTAGAAATGTCAACACATCCGTTCGCTCATTGTTCATTTCCCACTTTTTCCTGCTGTATTCTCACAGGGGCTCACTCAGACATTTTACTAGAGGATTGGCAGGAAAAGTTCAATCTGACTCTGACATTTACGTTCTCACATTCAGCCCCTCCGGAAACTTTCAGGAGAATGTGTGGACTTCAGTGCGTGTGTGAAAGCAGCTATATATAACTTTGGTCTTATTTCATTTTGAGACGTCTTTTGAGATTTTTGCTGCCACCCAAAGGAGGTGAATAACATTTCTTAGCTGGTGTCTTTGGCTTCTTGCACATCAGCATTGTGTCGTGCGATGGTGATACTTGTAGTTAACTCAAGAAATGAATTTGACCTCGTAATTATAAGATACAGATTTAAAAAGTACTTGACGATGTGAGCAAATACAATTTAAAGCAATTTTTATTGATGACAACAAATGGGTGAAAATGAGTCGTAAAACATTTCCATCTATTGCAGTCATCGTAGAAGGCTGATTATCTTTTGGGAACGTTTTTTTTTTTTTTCAGCAACAAGGATGAAGTTCATGGATCCATTGGCAGACCTGGTGATGGTCGACAAAAAGAAACACTTATAAAGACAAACTGCACACTTAATTGCCCAGATAAGTGTTGAGGTAATGTGTAAAATACTATTCAGATGAACGGGCATGAGTACAATCATTCATACATAAACTATGTACAGAGAGGTACATGAACACTCAGACACCGTCTCTCAGTTGCACAGTATAATGAAATTGTGTCATTGCAACAAAGTTTGATTTGAAAAAATTAAATACTTAAATACATAGATGTTTCAGACTGAATCAATAAATTAAATCAGAAATGAGTCAGGTTGACATTTGGAGAGGCAGAAAAATCAAGACGTAAGCCAGAGGAGTGATTCCGGCGTACTTGGCACCTCTAGTCTGCAGTTTCCGAGCGCACGTGGCTCTGCAACATCGTCAGCAGGTCCATTTTCACAAACGAGTTCATGTAGTGTCGGTATGAAATAAACACAAAGGTGATGATAAGGTCCTTTTGGCAATGATCCTCGAAAGCACTTGCATGTAGTTGAATCAGATTCAATCTGTGTAACTTCCCAACCGATAGATAGAGACATGAGAGATGATGGCGTGAGAGAAAAGAGGGAAACTGTACGTCGAGTTCACACATCGTCTCTGCGTTTCCCAAATCTTCCCCGAACATGTAAGTGAACAGTTAGTTTTTCATTCTACACCAGAAGATGCCACCGGGCACCCGCCCCTCACAGAAAAAAAAAAAGTTTCCGATAAAAGCGCTCAGGAAAAAAGTGCATCATATTTTGTCAAATACTGAGAAATAGCTAAACATTAAAAACAACACTCTTATAATAAACATCTGAAATATCTTTTTTTTTTCTCACTAGTGCAACAACAGACTGGATCAAATAAACAGAAACGTTATTAACCTGCAGGCAATCAAAGCTCTTTAAACATCGAATAATTTTCTTGCCACAGTAGCAGAACAGTTAAGAAGGCAACTTAATGATTGATGCTCGAACACAAACATGCCAACATTATACACATCGCTCTTTTTTTTTTTATATAGAAATAAATAGCGGAATTATCATATTAATCCTCTTCTTAAATAATTCCCATCTGTATATGACTCTGATGCACATTTTTATATAAAGTATCTAATACACAACTTCAATTTCAACACTACTGTTATACATAATATAATTCTCTATGTTGCTTTCATTCGACTTTGGAGAGAAAATGCTTACAGAATGAAGACCTGTAAAAGTCAACGTTTTCCACTCATATTTATGACCTATATATTATATAACATCAAATGTTGGTCCTTTTTTTCTGGTTTTTGGTGATTTTCTTCTCTTTTCTTTACAAACATTATGTACAGAGTAGCTGATAGCGAAGGCAGGATTGTCTAAAACTCAAAATCAACAAGTGCTTTGTGTCTCATCCCTTCTGTGTCGGCAAAGGTTTTGACACCTTTCCCCAAAAAACCTCAACGGAACCGAGCAGATAATTAGAACCAGTGTAGGATAATAATATTAATATGCAGTTTACTGGAAGAACGTGAAGAAATGGACGTCCCACGACTGTTCTCACACATTGACCTCGAACATCATCACTACAATATGCAGCTACACAAGTCCCCATAAACACTGTCGACTATGAAGTAGAGACCAAAAGGCAGCAGCTAGCGGCTTCTCCTCGTCAGGGAGCCCGCGAGACGAACCCCTGCTCAGTATTCATGAAAACTGTCACCTCGCTCACACACTCCTCCCATGAATGTTAAGATCTGTTGCAGAGACGAACCAGGCAGTAAAAATAACAACTTGTTAATGTGTGGCAAGGTAAGAGATGGGATGTGTGACTAGTTTGCAAACCTGTTTCAAAACTGAGAGCATGATTTCCCCCCTGATTTAGTATTGCACTTTCATTGAGAGAGAGAGAGAGATCAATGCAGCAGAAGGCAAAGCTCCAAAAACACTTCCCTATACATCTCTTTCATCATTTGACCATCTCTGCCTTGTAAACATCCACATCCGTTTGCAAGTAAATTTATAATTTGTGTACATTTATAATCTCCACTCTTAAATAAACTCTATAAACAGATTCTGCATGTGTGACAATGTAGAATCTAAAGGCTATGGACGGGTTTTGGGGGCCAGAAGCCCTCTGGTTTCCATTTCTAGTTTAACCAATCACATTTGAGCAGGCGTTGGTTGCCCGCAGCTAAACACTGCAGGTGGAGACCAAGATACATCGGCTATCTGCTTTTTCATTTATCTGCATTATATCCGTTTTTTAGAGACGGAAATGTCGTCTGGACCATAAAACACCTCAAAAGGTTTGTGTTTACACCAGAAGCCCCCAAATACTGGCCGTTGCCCCCAGAGGCTAATTCCCATTAGACAATAGTTATCTCAATTCAGAGATTGATTTTAGATTATCTTGATTCAATTATTCTCGGAGCCACATACATTATACAGCTTTATGACAGGCTGAGTTGTAACCCTCACAACTTGAGCACCCCTTTAAATTACCACAGAGGCGTGCACACTCAGTTTCACCACTGTAAAGTATTGCTACTCATACTTATTGTGAACTCCTGCGATGCACACTGAACTAAACTGTGACCTCGAAGATAACACTGGAGACTTGTAGATCTCCAAAATAGCAAAGATGATACTTGTTCAAATCTGACAAGGGAACACGTGTCACATCACACCAGCTGGCAGCCAGCTCTGTAACTGCCTGGCAACACCAGCAGAGGGAGCCAGAGGGTGTCAGCTGATGAATAAATACATGATAAGCCCTATGACGAGGAATGGCACAATCCAGTATGATAAGTATGAAACCTTCATGATATATAAACACAACAACAACACTTGGAGACCATGTTCACAGGAAACTCAACACGCAGAGAGAGCTGCTTGCACTTATCCTTCTTCTTCTTCCCTCATTAATGGCACATTGGAGAAGACGCTCACTGGGACTGAAGACAGACATTGTTCCAAATGGCACTGGTTTTTGAGAGAAATGCATTATGGACCATTTTCCCCGGCTTATTGAAGAGAAACATCAGACGCTGCATCCTGTCCTCTCAGATCACAGATTCTACAGTGATTTAAAATAAGGAAAAGGCGCAGAGTCCAGGTTTGTGACATGATCCTGTTCACGCGAGGAAATGCATCATCGCCATGCAGAGGTTTTGAGACTGTATAGAAGGTCTGTGTGTGACGGTTGAGGCCGTCCGCCGCTATGCCTGGAGCTGGTGCGGCACATTTGTGTTCTGGGTGGAAGCAGGTAGCGTTGAACGCCGTCCGTCGTCAGGTTTCTACGAACAGTTGTGCAGTGAAAAACTGGGATGGAAACCATGTATTCGATTCCTGGTGTGTTTCAACATCCACTCGTCCACGCGAACACAAAACATGGAGCTCCTGTTTCAAGACTCTAATCATTAAAGACCTTTTGAGAAAATGAATTGCTTAAACTTGCCATTTGTTGTTCCTCTCTGTGGTGAGTGTTTGCTGTATAATGAGCTGAAGGTCGTCTCTGGTTTTATTTTACATCAAGTGTTATGTGGATGCAGACGGTTAAATACAGCGCTGTCACTCAGCTCCAGGCGGTTTTACGAAAAAGGGGGTCTGAGCTTTGTGCGACGACGTGAATCCGTTTTTATGGCGAACGCAAAAACTCGACTGAGAAACGGGGATCTTGTGTTGTTGTTATTCGAGTGCGAGGCCCTTTATCTCATATGTAAAATGTCCAAATATGCCTCCTGACCTTGTTTCTGTCATTCCCATAACTGGAAAAGTAAATGAGATGTTTCTGTGTCAAGTTTTTACATTGAGCCTCGGTTCTGGTCCATTATGCTGAACGTCTGTTTGGTTTCAGTCGGTGCCGCGGACACATTCAGCCCCACACAGTGGCCTCAAAACAGCTGGGTCTTTCTGACTGACAGGAGCCAAGATGGCACCTCACCAAGACGAAGAAGAGTCTGAGCAAAAGACGTTAGCAGAGACTGTCTGCTTTTACGTGGAGGATTTTGGAGAAGCCAGGTCTCTTCTTCAGAGCCTGAAAGAAAAGGATGGAAGAAATTCAAAAATCTTAATCTCATTTCAATAAAAGCTTCAATTGCTTTTTTTTCTCGCAATACCTGAAGGACAAATATTGTTTTCTCTCTCTCATGAAATTCACCAATAGAGAATTTGCTTCACAGAAAGAGCACGAGGAGAACTTTGGCTTCTCTTTCAGAGCAAAAAGAGCGAGAGATAAAAATACAATCTGGCTGGTTGCAGCTTTTCGAGAGGTTACCTAACGGCTGTGAGCAAGCGCACCATCTTGAGTATAACATCAAGAAGAACACACTGTAAAGACTGACTCATAAACAGATCTTTTTTAAAAAAGCCGTGAAATCCCAGGTTTTACTTATGTTTTGTTTTTGTGTGTGGTCAGCTATAAAAAAACTGACCCGACATCCACAACCAGCAGCCGAACACTGGGACCTCAACCACTGAGTCATGGTTTAAATGGTGAGTGGTTGCAGTAAAAATAGACGCAGCTCATCCTCTGAGCAACTATTAGCTCAACTGTTGATAAATGGTGGTAAAGAAAAACAAGATGCGTAAGAGAGTTCAGACGTCTGTTTACAGAGCGACCCTCCGTGTTAGTCATTACCTTCACACAGTCAAAACTGACTGCACTGGATGGATGGAGGAGTAGTTATACAATAAAGGAATGAGTGTATGGATTACCAAGTGAGCACTGGCCCAGGGGCCCCAGAACCCCAGGGCCTCAAACGCCCCTGTCTTTTGGTTGGTTGGTTGGTTTGTCAGCAGGATTACACAGAAACTACTGAGTGGATTTCCACAAATCTGGTGGAAGGATGTGGTTGGACCAAAAAAAAAAACACATTGAAACTTTGGCATTGTCCTGAATACAGATACAAAACGTTTTTTTACACTACTGAGTGTGTGGAATTTGGTGCATTTTGATTGGATTGAAGGGAACAATTGGGCAAAGGCATGACCTCTACTGAGTAATAATTATTACAAAAAGTATTTAAATAATACCTTTCGAAACACAGTAACAAGATGCTTTGAAGAACTAAAAGCATTAGAGCACAAATGTTACAGATGAGAAAAGAATAAAAACAAATAAAATAAAACATAAAATTATAACAATAGTTGGTAACATCAAAGCTAAATTAAAAGCAAAGTGCCATTTTAATCTTTAATGATTTATAAAAATTCTAAAGGTAGTGGAAAAATCTGTGTTTACTATCATAGATGACGAGGAACTTCACAAATATTCACTTAGAAGAAACAGGCACCAGTGAATTTAAAGCATTTCTATGTTAAGAATTACTTTAATGAGTAATTAAACGAAAATCAAGTGTCAAAACTTATGCCAATTCATTTTCTGTCAAGTGAATAACAAGTACTGGAGGGTTTCTGAGTGTGGAATCATTTAAGGGCCAAATAAAGCAGGGGACAATAGTGGCCGTGAAGGTATTAATGAGGGGAATGTGATGAGCTGACTGAAAACAATACGTTTCTTACTGCTGGGAACCTGTGAGTGTTATGTGTGATGCCACGGTTACCTGCAGCTTGTTCACCATCTCATCAAACAGTTTTCTGGCTTCAGGACTGTTGGGGTCCTCAAAGTAGTCTTCTATACCGATCTGCACCACGATGGACTTCAGGTTGCGGCAAACACCTACATGAGAGGACGGAGGATTTAGGTGTTTATCATGAATTAGTTTTTCTGCATCAGTGATATTTTATTTGTCTGTAGATGCACCTTAGTTTTTCAAAGTCTTGAAATGGGAACCTACACTGTTTTAGAGCCATTACCTTAAACAGAATGCAAAATATTTCTTGGTGCCGGATTTGAACAAAGGCCCTTTAATCATAGAGGAAACAGTAACATGTGCCCTAAATCTCTCTCTATCTATCCATCCATCCATCCGTCCATCTATCTATCTTCAACTCACTGTTGAAGTGGAGCAGGGCTTTCGGGGTGACCGGTGTGGACGTGAGCACCAGCATCTCCAGACCCTTCAGGCCTTCTCTGCAAACCTCTGCTGCCACCTCCTGGTTGATCTCACTCACATGGTCCAACTCCAGCACCTGCAGACGCATGCAGTTCCTCGCTGGTGGAGGAAATCCAGCACATTTGATATGGTGTTAATGCTACACTAATATTTTTACTGATAATAAATAGAATGTTTGGATACAAAACCTGGTGAAATTACTTTTTCAGCACATTTTAACAAAACTAGGATAACACTGATAACCGTGTTCATTTCAGTCACTGCAGTCACGATACAAAAATGACTCCATGCTTAATGACATGTTTTATAAGGAACAATTACCCAGTGAGGCCAAACCCTGAATGCCACATCCGGCCCCACCCACACCGAGAGCACGGAGGTGTGGCCAACATCTTCCGATGGTCTGCAGACATCGGTTACTGAAACGAGCCGGTTGTTGGCTGAAAGAGACAAGAAAGGAAATCTATATAGAGCGATTTAACTACCGTTTAGTTATCACAACACATATAGCATTTATTAAAGTTGTAGAGATACTTCTATACATTACCATGGGTGTAGTGGTGCCACCTGTAGGGAGATGATGTCTCTACAACCTGCTCCGAGGGCCCAGATCACCTCCTGACCAACTGGGTCTGTGGCACTCCTGCAACACAATGGATACAATAACTCGGGTTTATTAATACAAATATGAAACCTGCTGTACTTTTATAGGAATTTATAGTTTTATTAAAGTAAGATAAGGCCGAGGAGTTGTGATGTACCTGTAGGTGACAGCCTGCAGAGCTCGGCAGTAGCAGCTGGCCAGCCACAGGGAGCGATCCGTCAGCAGGTTGGGGCAGTGGGAAATCTTCAGTATCAGCAGGTTGCTTCCTGTGGCCTTTAGCAGCGCCTCCAGACCCTCCTCCAGACAGCCACTTAGATGGAAGGTCAACGAGAAAAGACGGAGACGGAGACAGAGGAAGTACAGTAATTCTCCTGTCCTTCAGAACAGCACTTCTGCCACTTATGGTACAGAACAAAATGTTCCTGAAAAAGTTAGTGGCAATATGCTGCGTGCAAGAAGAACAATTTAAGAGCATCTTCAACCTATAGAAAACGCTTTCTCCCTCGCACAGGATTTAAAACTCTTTCCACTCACGTCAAACCTCGACTTGTTTTGTTTCAGGAGATGAAAACTGATATTTTACATGCTGATCATTATCAAAGGGCTCAAAAACATCTGGGAGCAATTGTATATTCCCCTCCTGTTGGCTTCCTCTCATCCACATCAATAGCAGTAAACTAAATATTAAGTACCTCCCATTGATTGCGTAATATTTTGAAAACCGTGTGCAGCTGTCTCTGCGTGTGCGTCTCACCGTGTGCTTTTAAGGTAGTCCTCCTTGGTTTCCTTCTTGCCTCGCTGTCGCGGTTTGAGGTTTTGCAGGATGAGCGAGTGCGTCTGAGTGCACCACTGAGACACCGTGCTCAGAAACTACGAGAGAAACACGAGGTGACAGGTGAAAACATTCAGAATACACAGCAAATATGCTCCTGCTCCTATAACCCTGCTGATTATTATTGACTGTGTTCACCTTGGAAGAAATGCGAGCGTTCTCCAGGAGCACTCTGGTCCACACGGCCGGGTGGCGAGCCACGAACTTCCAGTCCCGGCAGACCTCCGCAGCCCTCAGGAGGGTTTTCGTGTCCAGGTAGGTGAAGATGCAGAAGAGGGCCGCACGCATCTTCAGGATCTCCGGACTGATCACTTCGTTGGATCTGGACGGGCTCTTTTCATAACGACACGGTTTGCCGTAGACTCCTTCTGACCGACCTGTGGCGAGAAATATCCAGGTCTTTGAATTCTATGAACACTTCCAAAGGAGGAATACCTTAAATAAAAAGAAAATTGTGTTTTTTGATAATGGATTTGATCTAGATCTGCCCCACATTGCACAAACTCAATAATATCAGCCTCCTAAACATGCCAGGTTTTAAAAAAATCTGAATCCATGAATTATTCTCTGTGAAATCAAGATAACTGTTGAATAACACCTAATGCCAAAATCTCTCAAAGTTAAACAAAGGGAGAAAAAAAAAATTCCTGCATCTGTCTCCTGATCTGCATCCACACCAAAATGTAAGTTTTGGGGAAATATGTCCAGTAGTTTTTGCATATTCCTGCAAAATAACAGACAAACCAACAAATGCAGGCAATAACCCAACATGCTTGGAGGTAATAAAGACCACACCTGTCCTTATCATTTCATATTATTACAATGTCTCCATCATCACGTATAATATATAATCTTTATGATTATCATTGTGTAAAATTAGTGAATTCAGTGAATTAAACTCCCGGGAGAAATTTATTTTCCTTCTATTACTGTAGACGAGCTGATTTTCTGAAGCAGATTTCAAAACAACAAACTGAGGTAAATACGACTTAATGTGAACAGACATTCTGTCACACGGTGGCGCCAACCTTCAACAAGTCAACACACTACATGTTTTTTCCTTCTCTTTACTTACAGTATATTTATCGGTGTCTATCTATTGGCCGACACCACGTGTGCAGTGCAGGCTCAGCTTATCCCTCCCAGCAAGATTGCTCCTGGATGACTCATTTCATCTTTGGCCTTGGAAGGCGTCTGTTCAAAACCATCAGGGCTATGAACCATTGCTTACACTCTCACTCTCACTCTTTCTCTGTCTCACACACACACACACACACACACACACACACACACACACACACACACACACACACACACACACACACACACACACACACACACACACACACACACACACACACACACACACACACACACACACACACACACACACACACACACACACACACACCACCCACGCTCAAGACCGCAAAATGAACTAAAAAAGCCGAGTTGTGTGTTGCACGCTGAGGGAAAAGTGTGCAAGTAGCTACATACCATCTGATCAAACCTGGCAGGGACTCTCCCAATAAGGAGAGCTACGTCAGAGCGGAGGAACGCCAGTAAACATGTTGAGCGTTATGTGAGAAAAACGTTTGAGCTTAATGGGGCAGTCATACAAATTTGTCATAAGGCTCTGGCCCAGTTTCTCTCCTTCCCAGACTGCATCGCTCCACCTGCTATTCGGACCAAAGACGACAGCAGGCGGAGAAAAGTGGAGAGCAGCAGCAGCAGCAGCAGCAGTGAGTTTAAGGATCTTGGCAGCGCAGGAAGTGAACAGAGAGATGTACAATCTGTGGTGGAGCTGTAGAAATGTGCCATTATGATTAGCGGTCGTTTTACATGGCTCATTACAGACCGCACAGAGGAGGAACTGGGACGATACAACAGACAAACGGCGTCGGACAATTACAAATATGTTCAATGTCTAAAAAAAAAAAAGAACCTCAGAGCAGAGAGTATAGGAGTTACTGCAGTGTACGACTTAACTCATCAACTGCACTGACACAACATGCAGAGACTAAAGTAAATACACCTCAGGGGAAATGAGCCTTTTGATTAAATGCCAATTATAATCGCTACAAGCAACCATATTAACAGAGTTTATCAGCCCTAAACAGTGTTAGTTTATTACTAAATCATTTAATACAAAATCAAGAGCACAGCACAATTACATTAAGGTGTGTTTGCATAAAATAAACAGTATGCTGTCGTTAATAATAAAGAAATTAGGTTTATTTTTCAACTTTTTCACTCTGCGTCTGTAATTTTGTGCAAATTATACACAAAAAAATTGAACTCACTGGAGCTTTAGCTTCTGGCTTTTTTGCATTCATTCTTCACCACAGAAACAGCTTCACAAATAATCATCATTCAATATCTTGATTGTTGCTGTGGCGTAAAGCTTTGGAAAAAGCAATTGGATGATGTGTATCTTAGTGAGGACGCTTATTGGCCTAATGCATTCCCCAGCCCCTAACCCTAACCTTGATCCATCCAAACTAAATGCCTAACCCTAACCCTTAGCCTGACCTTAAACACAACAAACATCCCGACCCTAAAACCATTTCTTAACCCTCAAACAGTCCATTGAAAAAGTGAGGACTGAATTATAAGTTATAAGTTATCTTACACAACCAAAATGAGTCTTTTTAAACAGTGTACAGCTTACGACACCGTCTATCTACCCTTTTTTTCCAGTTTTGAAAATGGAATTGGATTAGAAAAATTCTTTGGAAAATAAAATATTTGTAAGAGGGTTTTTGTTTTGTCGTTTCTCATGAAGTGTTTATATTGTCGTGTTTACACACTGCAGCAGACATGAGGCCGGCTCCCTCCAAGTTGACCATATATGCACATGTCTGATCCACCCTCAGTTTGAAGAAGGATCTGTGGAACTCAACCTGACCTAAATCCACAGCAGCTCCGAGTCTGCAGGGAAACACCACCAGAGCTTTCATTCTGTGACTCCTGGCTCCTGAGTGTCTGAGCTGCAGCTCGGACGTTACACCAGAGAGAGCGCGTGAGATGATGTGTGTGGATTTCTAACAAACACCAGCTCATCTGCTCTGAGTAGCTTCACAGAGAGGCCTCACCTATGTTAGGGCGGTATCCTGCCCTGCCGTGGTGGGGATAGGGCGCGGCGGACTGCTGTACCTCAGCCACGGCTCTCCTATCCTGCTCCCACATCTCCATCTCAGACTCGGTTGTCCGGGAGCCCACGTCCGACACGTCTCCCTCCTCGCCTTCGGTGCTGTTCCTGTAAGGTCGCCGCTGCCAGTTCTGGATCGCCTGTTTACGGAGACCCCAGTTCCTGGAGCCGCATCCAGGGGAGCGCTCGTAACCCTCACCCAGCCGACACTGCATGTGATAGTACTGAGCCTCGGGACAGTCCTCCATGGGATGCATCTCGACGCTGTCACTGTCATAACCACCCGATCCCTGCGACACGGACTTGATCCGCCCTGATGCTCTGCAGCAGAAGAGAGGAAGTGGAGCATGAGTGATGATTGAAAGATTGATTTCTTTTTGACAGGAAAACACATCCGGCACATGAGAAGTCTGTTACACATTAGAGCTGTAGAGATGAATTTTGGGAAACAGCCCAAGTCTGGAGACTTACTATAACCATAACCATAGTTACCACCCTAACCCTTATCCTAACCTTAACCTAAACCTAGGTTAGGTTAAGAAAACTGATGTTTTCATGTCTCTGTAACATATTCTACAAATATAGACATTGCAAATTTTTCGAAACGAGTACTTTTGCTCGTACGATGTCAAAACGATCATTTTCACTGTCTGTTTAGCTTTGAACTGCACAAGGCCCTCGGAGAGAATAGCTAAGAAACCAAATCTCTGGAGGTATAAATGTTACATAGTGATTATAGGCTTTATTTTTTATTTAAAATGTCATTTAAAATTTGAATATTAAAAATAATAAGGAATACAATTGAAATGGGATTAAAGTGGAAGATTGAAAAGCCCTTTTCGACATCAACGGTAAAGACATGATCAACATGAAAATAAATACTTTTTCACTCGAGGACATTGTGGGAGGCTGACAGTCGGTTCAGTAAACCACCGCCTCTGTTAAGTGCTGGTTTTTCCCAGTTGACAAAGATGGATTCTTTCACTCCTCTTTCAATCCATCAGTGTTCTCTGGCCAAAATACGAAAACATTACCATCTTCTGTCCCTTGTCGTTGAGATGTGAGTGAACTGCTGAGTCGCGGCCTGAGGAACTCTCCTCTGCTGTGTCATCTGTTTCTGTTGTTTTGTTTCTCCAGGTCGGAGCAAACCTTGTTGAATGTGACTGAATAAACCACATTGTTCTGTTTGTGTCTGACTCACTTTCTCACACCTCCTGTCTTTACGATAAATGTAAAGCTAAAGACAGTTTCCTGGAAACAGTCTGTCTCTGACTGAAGGTCATGAAATACACTTGAACACACATTTCAAGATCATTAATCCACTTATCAAAAACCACTGTGTAAAAACATCGTGGTTTAGGGTCTTGTGGGTAGTGTGACCTGCTGAGACTCACTGCAAAGAATGAATCTTTCACTTGAACCTCGGTAAAACCCCAATCTGCCATTTTACACTTTTTTCTTGTCGTCTTTGTTTTTCACAAATACAATTTGTAATTAATTAGGGTTTTGAGGTTTTACTGTTTTCAGTAAAGACTTCTCTCTACACAGGGGTGTTGCTATTTAATTTGACTGAAACACTTCTAAAAGCAGGCGTTGCAGTACGACTGACACGGAACAGCAGCATCTCAGAGAATTTATAGTAGAACGAGGGCAGCTTTTGTACATATGTGCTGGGATAGGGCTTAAAATAACTTCAGAGCCGGCACAAGTAATGAACGGTTACAAATATCAGCCTCTGAAAAACTGGGACATTTTCCTTTTTCTCACAACTCAAAATGAGAAGAGTCAAATCATCTGTTTAAATCGTTTTGGGAATAAAAGAGAAAGTGAGTCTGATCCTGCAGGTATAGCCCACCTCAACAATAACAAGTGAAGCACAGAAGATGAAGTATATACGTTTAGCCACAAATTAAACAGTAAAGTGCAGGCTAATGAGCCAATTCTTAAACATAATGACGATAATAATGTTTGGTCAGCATTAAATCAACATTAAGACAAAGGATACTGGGTGATTCAAATCATAACAAGCTTGTGATTACTGCAGCAACTGCTAATCAATCATTCCGGCGCGTAGCACAGTAGCATCAGAGAGAAAATAACAACAGAAATCAGTAGAAGAAACAGACTCTTGTATCGATTCTTAGTGTGCAAATCGATTTGTAAAAGACTTATTGTGTCTTTATGTAAGAATATAATAATAATATAATAATAATAATAATAATAATAATAATAATAATAATAAAACTAGGGATCAATATAGAGATTTCAAAAAGTTAAAATATTTTGCTGCAAATTTGCCACAAGTACATTGGTGATTGTGGCTTAAATTCTTGATGAGATCAGAATCAATAAATGACTCAAGCTGTTGCACATGTGAGACGATAACCTTTACTACAGCGAGTCACAGGAATATCTTTACTGATGAAGATCTTTTTATAACATGAGACAGGAGGTTCCGAGGGATGTTGTTGGGCCACTGTTTGTGTGTGTGTGTGTGTGTGTGTGCGTGTGTGTGTGTGTGTGTCCATGATTCAAAGGGGAAGGCCTGACAGGTTTTGTGTGACATCACATTAGGAAACACGTTCACGTAGATACTGGGGATGACAGTTGTGTTAGTCAGGGTGTAATGGCAGCGCCATGTGTCTGAAACCTCCAGCAGAGACCAGGATATAAAAAGTCACACCTCATGTCCAATCTGCATCTCAGTGCTGTTACTCAGTGAGAGTCTTGGACTAAAAACATGATCTATTACATCACATATTAGTGTCCAACACTATGGTGCATATGAATATTAATGTTGAACGTCAGAGTGTGAAAACGGATGTAAGAGGAGGAGTCACATGATTCTTAATTTACATCTGTTACTGTGTGAATAAATTAGAGCGACAGCAAATAGAGTCTTTATCTATTAAGCATTTGGTGGAAAATATGATAAAAATGTATTAAAATTTTCAGATGTAATCATTTAAAACGTGGTAAAGCAGCAAATCCTCACATTTGACAGTTCAGCAATTTGCTTAATAATCAACAAACGATTTGTTGATTATGAAAAATGTTGATGAATAATTTGCTGTTGATCAACTAATCCATTTATCTAAAACCTAAGTGCTGTCGATGCTGCAGAAACCTAATGTGCTGAAACGTACATGTACTATCTGCTGAGAAAGTGCTTGTGGAGATATCTACAATACAATGTCTTGATTTTGAAATTCCAATGACATTAAAATATAGGTCGGCAAATCCACTGGTTTCACAGTTTTTCTGCTGCTGGCGTGTTGGTCCACATTTACCCACACAGGACTGACAAGTGTTCCCCCAAAGAGCAGCAGCAGCCAGTGCTTTGGATGGTGGTTACAAGCTCTGTGACAGTTTCATTGCAGCAGCTCGCTACAGGTAAAAAAGATGAAGTGCACCAAATACATCTGACAGGAAATAGCCACAAAATCTCCAGCGGGACCAGGAAACAGTTTCTTTTCAAATAAACACATTTCACTGCTCCCTTATCAGCTGACCATCAAAGAAGATGCCAACATGTGTATTACTATCTAAAGAATGGTAAATCCTTTGTATTTATAAAACGCTTCACATTCTTCGCACACATTCATACAGTGCATCTATGGGCAGCACTTTTTTCTATAGGGGGCAATTCGGGTTCAATATCTTGCTCAAGGACACTTCGAGAATCTAACATGTATTCAAGTGTGAATGTGAGTGTGAATGGTTGTTTGCCTGTGTTTGTTTGGCCTTGTGATACACTGGTGACCTGTCAGTCTATCCTGCCTCTCGCCCAGTGTCAGCTGGGATTGGCTCCAGCCCCTGTGCGAACCTCAGAGGATAAGCTGTATAAATAATAGGTATATGGATCTAAAGAACACTATGTGTAATAAGGCAGTTCGGAACAAGGGTAATCTTCTCTGTCCTTCCTGTTAGCGAGAGGACCAGTAAATGAGGATTTTCACTCGTCTCATTAAGCTTCTTATGGCACAGTGAGACTTGGGAGGGTTTATAATACAGTCTCGAGGGTTTCAAGGTCATGAAGGTGTGGGATTGTCCATAAATGTGGAACGAGAGCAAGGTGCTGACTTACCCTGTGCTGGGGGACGAACGTCGGTCTGATACCTGGTACATGCCCCTTGTGCTTCCAGAGAGGCTGGAGTTTCTCTGCAGAGAAACAAAGGAGTTATTATTACAATGACTCAGTACTTTTAACTTCCTCACGTGTCCAAGGCTCTGGTATCATATACGCAGCGATATGGTTGTTGTGCCAAATGCAAGTATATTCCTAACCCCCTAAAGAATGATACATCAAGGTTGTCACTCATTTTTCTCCAAAAAATCTACAGTATATGAGAGTTTTGTTATGTTCAATGAGAGAAATTTGTATTTTAAAATATTCAATAATATAATGAAAGACAATAAACTCAAACACCGAAGCGTCTTAATACCATTATCAACCAGTTGTCTGTGTCTATCAAACAGACTGATTTATATCATTCTAATTGAAAGGGAATACAAAAAAATCAAAGAGCAAATTTAACAGTGCAATATTTTGTCATCAAATTATCATGGGGAGGTTTTCTACAAATATTTCAAACAGGATCTGACATCTCAGATGTTTTAATCAATATTGAAAAGGGCAACAGAGTTTGTTCTCTGATTAGAGGTTTGGTGGTTTCATCTCACTTCAGTTTACAGATTTGAGCACAAACATGGCAGCTGATTAAAGTGTCACATTGATGTAGATGATGATCGGTCGTAGATGGTGGTTAAACAAGACAAAGCTTGTTAAGATAATTTTAGTCTAATGAAATATGACCAGAGTGCATGAATGTGCTCAATAGATGAAATGCATATTCCAGCTATAGACTGTATATACAGATGGATGCTAAAACACCTCCCTGTGAAGTGAAGCCAAATCCTCTTGATCACCCCTAGTGGCTAGTTGCAGTATAGGTGATAAACCCTCCCCATGTTAGGGGATGGGCCAAAAAGAGTTGAAAGTACACGTTCAATTAAAGATTGTTTCTGACCTTTTTAGTTCTATCACACCGACGTTTGTTTTAAGTGCTAACTTTTACAGGTAGTTTAGTTATTTGCTAGAAAAACAGGGTGAAACCTCATGATTGACAGTTAAGATTGACTTGATTAGTTAAGAACGTGTATCAGCGAAACCTCGATATCAGGGGTCATCAAAGTCATAAATGAAAAAAAGGTGTTCAGATATCTTGTTCTCAAATGAAATGTTGGATGGAAAAGACTTGCTGACCAACAAACACTCAACTCCAGCAACACATAATGAAGCTGTAGCTCTGGAAGCAGGTCCATATTTCTAAGTGTATTTAGTGGTGGATGTGTAATCTGACTCTCACTCGTTCTGTTTGCCTGAGAGCAAAACACTCCTTGTTCCTCTCACATGCTGAGTGTAGTGTTTGTACGTGTGTGCGTACACCCATGTGTATGTGTGAGGTGGTGCCAGGTGGGAGTATGTGCACCAGACTGGCAACATGTCACTGAGGGAAAATGTGCTCAAACTCTCCCTCTTCTCTCTCTCTATGTTCTACTCGCTCAGCTTGTTTCTGGCTTAGTGCCAGTGGAAAAGGACCGTGGAGGAAAGAGGCAAACACACGAACATTGTTTTTTCTGACCAGGCTGCAGTAAAAAGCAAAGGAGGGACACATCTCACACAATGGATGAAATAAGAAAAACTAATCAAATCAAATTTGGTCCAAAACTCAATTTTTCAATCTATTTCTCCTTCTTGCTCTCAGTCGCTGTCGGTCCTAAAATACCCCTGTGACTGTAAAACCTGTCTCTCGGGTGGTAAAGGGCGATCACCCTGCTGATGCCAGAGAAATGGAGAGCCAGGTTGTGAAGGTGTGTGGTTAGATGGGTCGACCACTGTCTGACTCCACACATGTACATGTTTATTACTCACAATCCAAGAACAGCACATGTAGAGACATGACAAGTCATCGACTGATTATAAATCCAAAGAGATCATGGCTATTATTGGCTGTTGATCATGGGTGGGTTGTTATGCTAGAAACCTGTAACTACTACCAATGTGTAGCTGAGGTAACATAATGTGGGTTTAGCTATAAGGCTAATTTGAATTTAAGGGCACTGTTGGGCCTTATGTGCTTTACTGAGTGACAGTCTAGTTATTGTTTACAACTAAAATGCTGTTAACCAATTCCATTCACAGGCTACTTATATGATTACAAAAAAAGCAGCACCTCCACTACTGACTGCTCTCTATAAGGTGAGTGAGACGAAGACGCAGATATACTGTATATCTTTGTGTCAGTGATACTGATCTGAAGAGACGAGGATCACTCACACCTAAGTGAAAATGAAGCAGAATTTCTCTCGGGCAGATCTGCACCACATTACATCTCATTTAAAATCATGCTGAAACCTTGAGCAAGAGCAAGTGCTGGTTTCCATGGCAGCACACATTTGTACAGTGTGGACCAGGTCACCTCTTCAAGAGGTGTTGAATAATTATTTCAATAAGTGACATTTATAAGAACAGTCTGTGCCTTTATTTTTATTTTTCTAAATCATCGAGGCAAAGCAGAGAGATCTGATGTGTGATTTCTGAAGAAGGAGGGAGGCTTTTATACGAGTGCACGCTCTGGTCAGGATCTGCCACACAGTTTTCATATTTCTACTGTTTTGATGCTGAATGCTTAGTCTCCTGTTCACCTTGCAAACACAAGTCCTCCACACATCCCCCAGTGGGTGAGCAGCACTTGATTAAACAACAACAAGCTGCAGATACAGTATAAACGTTATGGTCTAATATATGTAGACATCCCTGCAGGCTCATCTTAGTGTACGCTCGGTCTGGAGCTGTAAGACTGCACAGAGCCAAGTGCATAAAGAAATGGATTTCAGAAATTAGTGTGAAAGACCCAAAAGGCAGAAATAGGACAAACACAGGAAGGTGCAGTAAAGAACATATAATGTGGAAAGAAATATTTAAAAAACTGTCTTACAGACGCTGCAGTCGGCAGACGGGCAACCAAACTGAAAACTTAAACTCAAAAACATGAGAAGCATGAGCAAACTCCGGGGAACAGAACTGAGGAGACGAAGTAGCAGCACAGAGACCGAACACACGAGGGAGACAGGGATGAATGGACACTGGTGAAACCCAGCAGGGCAGGACAGACGATCACAAGAGCAGGAAAACAGATAAAACCAGGAAGTAAAACATCCACCAGACACATAAGAGATGTCAAAATAAAACTGGAAATAATAAGAATCCAAAACCTGATGCTAAATTCAAAATATCTCTGTTCTACCTCATCTACCAGCAGCAGGATTTTGATGGATGCTACAAAAATGGCAAAACAGCCAGAACACATGTATTGATGAGAACTCGCTCCCTCTGCTCCATCTCCCGATCGCTGCAGCGCAGACTCTGGCTCCTAAAGGCTGCTGCACACTAAAGGATAATCGGGCCGATTGATGACTCGGTTTGCAACTTCCAACAATCGCTGGGGTGTTCCCGAATAGAGGTCAGTCATAAAATGTATTTATTTTAAAATCAGGACTTAATTCTTGTCATATTAGGACTTATTATCATAAAATTGGGACTTATTTCTGAATAAAATTACCTGGCGTCCATTGCCCTTCGAGGCCTGGAGGCTGCAGCGTCCCAGGCTCCCGTTCGGTGTTGTGCCGCAGCTGCTGATGATCTGCAGCTGCTTTTCGGCGCGGTCGGCGCGGTCCAGCAGCTCCTCGATGAACTGCTGCAGACGCACCTTGGCGTTGGCTTCCCGCGCCGCCGTCTCCTGGAGGAACTGGTCAATCTGGGCAACCTCCCTGCAGGCAGAGGGGGAATGGTGATATTATTGCCACATACTTCAACCAAAAATGTACACCTCACATGTAGAGGGTCGGTTGCTACAGGGTGGGCAAAGCAGACAATTACCTCAGGCCCTGATTATGTTCATCCACAGCACCAACAATTTTGTGACAAGGGCTTTAAATTCTATGATCAGCTATGTACAGACAACTGCAACGTCAGCATGGTCAGAAACCCCCCCCAACAAGCCTCCATGCCACAAGCTTTGGTATGGATTGAGGTTTGGCTTGAGGGAGGGTGGTGGTGGCTGTGCACTTAAACTTTACTATTATTAGGTCCCTTTTGCCTGAGGCCCCCAAAGTCCCTTGAAACGCTCCTGCACATATTGAGCAAATGGTCCTTATGTGACTTCAGGACTCTCGCTGTATTTTGTCAAAACCTCTCTCACATACACACCAGCTGCCGTCCTGCACTTTACACACACACTGAGGGCTGGTGACTGAGATAAATACACAATCCAAACACACACACACACACACAGAGACAGAGAGAGAGAGAGAGAGAGAGAGAGAGAGAGAGAGAACAGTGAAAGAGAGGGGGCGAGAGAGCAAAGAACTGGATGGTGAGAGAGCAGCTGGATATTTATACCGCAGGCAAAGGAGGGCTAAGTTCATCCTTCTAAGGGACAGTGTGCTACTCAGATACAGAGGCAAACAAACCAGGATGTCAGGAAACGTTAGGGTTTGTCTGCAGCCATCTTTCCCTGCAGCCATTCTGTTTGTGTCGTCTGAATAAACAGCGTGTTCATGATTATCCAGATCAATGTTCTGGCCATAAACGTTCCTGAATGTTCAGATGAAATTAGTCTGATCACATCAAGTCAATACATTTAAGCTTGGATTATGAATTGTAGAAGAAGTTGCTGATGTCCAGCACCAATGAGCAGCTTCTGTAATAATGGAAACTGGCCTCAACCTGGTGAAAGCTCAAATCAGTCAAACTGCTCCCACAGATAATGTTGTGGTTTACCAGTCAGGCTCTAATAGCTAAACAAATATTCTAAATGTTGATGATTTATCTCTACAATTCTCCTAATAACATTACTTTTCAAATCTAGACGCCTTTTCACGTTCATATCTTGTCTCCACCCAACACAAAGTCTCACATCCCTTCTCCTTTCCTTTATATTTTTCATGCCTAAGGTGGAATTGCCTCCACGTGGGACTCCTACAATTCCCAGAAGCTGCAGACGCATTCCTCGAGTCTTTTCTCTTTTTCTTTTGTGTGTCTATGTTTGTGTGCTAATAAACAGCCTGAGCCTCCGCTGGCCGAACAATGCAGTCAGCAGAGATTAGCAAGGCGATCCAGTCGTCTGACCTTGACAAAGCCAAAGGAGCCTTTACAGGGTTCAGAGAGTCACTGCAGAGAGCGGAATGAAAATCTGTGTTCATCCAGTTTGAAATGATCATTTCTTCATTTTGTATTTCCAACATCTTCATGAAATAAGGTGCTTATACACAGCTTCTCGCACAAGCATTTGTTTTCGACATGCTGTGTGAAGGAGGCTGATTGAGGGATGTTTTAATGCAACACCCACTGTAAAATACTTTACTTACGGCTGTTACACAATCCAGAATCATCTCAAAACGGTACCAGCGCTCAAAGTAAATGCTCTTGAAACGGGGACATTCTGCGATAAAAATAGTTTGGTGTCTGGCACAGTTAACTTTCCTCATCTTCAGGCAAAGATTACAAAAATACAACTCCGAAATGAACCCAGGTGAGTGTCGGGAGAAACGGAAGCAGACGTGCCTTCATATCTGTGAGTAAATAATCAGTGTGTCAGTAAATTATATGACAATTAAGTGTCCATTAGGTCTCCTCTTCCCTTCTGGGATCAATCTTGTTCAGAGCTTGTCTCTTGGTAATTGCTCATAATGTGGTATAACATGATTTTTATCTACACTGGGCTCATTGAGTCATGTAAAAAGATTGAAACAGGCCCATTAAAGAAGACAGTCTCCACTGAGGTGACACTTCTCATTGTGGAAATCTACAGAGAGAACCTAAAGAAAGTGTTTGTTTAAGCTGTCTCCGGTGTTCACAGCCATTTTTAACACCTCACTGGAGACATGCCACGTACCAGCCTGCTTCAAGACCTCCACCATCATCCCTGTCCCCAAAAAAACTAAGATCACTGGACTCAATGATTACAGACCCGTCGCCCTGACCTCTGTGGTGATGAAGGCATTTGAGCGCCTTGTGCTGTTCCACCTCAAAGCCATCACTGACCCTCTCCTGGACCCCCTGCAGTTTGCCTACAGAGCCAACAGGTCTGTAGACGATGCAGTAAACATGGCCCTTCACTTCATCCTCCAGCACCTGGACTCCTCAGGAACCTATGCCAGGATCCTGTTTGTGGACTTCAGCTCTGCCTTCAACACCATCATTCCGGCTCTGCTACAGGACAAGCTCTCCCAGCTGAGTGTGCCTGACTCCACCTGCAGGTGGATCACAGACTTCCTGTCTGACAGGAGGCAACACGTGAGGCTGGGGAAGCATGTCTCTGATTCCAGGACCATAAGCACCGGTTCCCCTCAAGGCTGTGTTCTTTCCCCTCTACTCTTCTCCCTGTATACCAACAGCTGCACCTCCAGTCACCAGTCCGTCAAACTCCTTAAGTTCGCGGACGACACCACCCTCATTGGGCTCATCTCTGGTGGGGACGAGTCCACCTACAGGTGGGAGATTGACCATCTGGTGACCTGGTGTGGTCAGAACAACCTGGAGCTCAATGCTCTGAAAACAGTGGAGATGGTTGTAGACTTTAGAAGGAACCCAGCCCCACCCACCCCCATCACCCTGAGAGACTCCCCAGTCGACACTGCGGAGTCCTTCCGCTTCCTGGGCACCATCATCTCCCAGGACCTCAAGTGGGAGCTGAACATCAGCTCCTCACCAAAAGAGCTCAACAGAGGATGTATTTCCTGCGGCAGCTGAAGAAGTTCAACCTGCCAAAGACAATGATGGTGCACTTCTACACCTGCATCATCGAGTCCATCCTCACCTCCTCCATCACCATCTGGTACGCTGCTGCCACTGCCAATGACAAAGGCAGACTGCAGCGTATCATCCGTTCTGCTGAGAAGGTGATTGGCTGCAATCTGCCATCTCTACAGGACCTGTTTGCCTCTAGGACCCTGAGGCGTGCAGGTAAGATTGTGGCCGATCCTTCCCACCCGGGTCACAAACTCTTCAAGGTACTTCCCTCCGGCAGGAGGCTGCGGTCCATCAGGACCAAAACATCACGCCACAAGACCAGCTTCTTCCCGGCTGCAGTTGGCCTTATCAACAAGGCCCGGGACCCCCACCTGACTTGGACTCTTATCCCGCCCCCACGCCTCAAGTCTGTGTTACATTAACACACATTACATTGCACATTCTCATTGCACTCCTGTTTTGCATTTTGCATTTTACTTTTACTTTATTTTTTTCTATATATATCTTTTATATCTTTTTATTTTATATTTGTTTTTTTCATGTGTGTAGTACTTATTGTGTTTTTATGTTTTATGTTCCTTGTATGCACCTATATACCAAGGCAAATTCCAGGTAGGTGTAAACCTACTTGGCAATAAATACTTCTGATTCTGATTCTGAAGATATCAAGATCTTCTGTGCATCTAATCCTCACCAGACAGTAAACTCTGCTCTCCTCTTCTGGAAAAGGACATTTCAACATCCATCTGACACTGACTGTACTGACTGGAGATGAAGAACAGGAGGAGGGAGAGTAAAGCTTGTGTTATAACTCCTTATTATCTCAGGCTGTTTTACATCATCAACAATCTAAAGGTGAAAGAGTGACAAAAATATGGATTCTGTTATTGAACTATTTCTATGGATGTAATGTAAATATCTGCAGAAATGTGAATGTGTCAGTTTCAGTTTGTAACTGTGTAAATAATGAAAAGATCTATCTTTGAAGTAAAGAGCCACAACTGAAGCACTGGATCAGAGAGAAAAGGAGTCAGTGAATTATCTGTGAGCCAGAAGAGACTTGTTGAAAACAAACGTATGGTGGGAATTGATGAAAAAAGTAAACGAGTAACTTTTTTCCCCCAATATAAAAGTCAAATTTATTTTGGTTTAATATTTAGAGCTGCACCTAATGTGATGTATAATGAAGCAGCCTGAAGCAATGGTTGCTCATTATTCAAGTTAATAAACAGAGAACAGTGTGAATAGAGAGTAGTTCAGCCTTCAAACAGCTTCCTCGTGAGTCCTTGAAGGAGCAGTTGTTGAGCTTGGCTTGGATGTGCTCTTAATTAGACCATTTCCGTTTTGGCATTTAAATGTTCTCATATCCATAATTTGTCTTAATCTATTTTAAATCTAACTGTAGCAGGTTTCTGTTGTTACTGGAGACAGAGACACCCACATGTTGGAAGCAACACAGGAAACCCTTTACCTCCATTTCCTCCGTGACAGGAAGAAACACACAGATGAACCAGACGGCCTGGCCGTCTAACCACTGAACTGAAGTAACCTCATCCTGCATATGTGAAATTCCTCATCGAGAAGGAAGGGAATCAGGGAGATGAAATAAAATACATGGTGGAAGGTGGGCAGCAGGGAAGAGAAGAAAAAGAAAATCTCCCAAGAGATGTCGCAAAAGTGGTTAGACAGGAAATAAAGGGGAGGAGAAAAGGAGAACTGGAGCTGATAAAAAAAAAAAAAAAAAAAAAAGAGAAGGCGAACAGCTACAAAGAGCGTGAGAGAAAAAACACTGCAGAGACTAAAGCAACAGACGGCAAAGAGAAATCTGCAGTCGTGTGAACGCAGATAGAATGGGAGGTTTGACAGAGGAGAGGAATGGGATGTGGCTGCTTCCTGTTGTCAATCCTAATTTCTCTCTCTCTCTCTCTCTCTCACACACACTCACACACACACTTGGCTCTTGCAGCGTGTTTCACTCCAACACTTTAGAATTAAAGCCTCAAGGTGACAAACATGTCAGTGTGTTCACCCAGATGCTGCCGGAGAGGCAAACAGCCATCTTCTTCTGGCTGATGAACAGGTTGTTAAGTCTGAGGTGTGATTCAGGGGAAATGAACTGGCGGAGGTTCCCCCCTGGATCTATATCGTCCTCATCACAACAATTTATGTTCATGGGTATGAGGGGAAAACATCCAGCTACAAACATTATAATGCACACACTAAATAAACTAAATGTAAACAATGCCCATCCACCTGAGGTCACATGCTTTTAACTACATGGCTGCCTGGTGGATCCTGAGTCCTTTTCAGTTGTGCTTATCCTCTGCTAAGATGCAATATGCACATGAACCGTAGGGGGAGCACGTGACCTCAGCTGTCACCATGTTTCTTAATTACAAAAAGCAAACCAAGTTCTTTATGGTCTGAGTTTTGGGGTGTGCCCTCTAGTGGAACATGTGACCAATTACGCTCACGATGCATCAAGTTCAAAGGTGTGAATAAACAACAGGCATATCTCCGGACTAAGATGTCACTCGGATCTGTGCATCTGACTCATACACATGATCACCACGAGTAACTACCTTTAAGTAGAAATACCCTGCAGTATATATAGATATGACATACAGTATATCTATATACGTATACTGAATGATGTAATGTTTGTCCACAAAAGTCACTGACACGTTTATTTTTCTGCCGCTAATGGTTCTTATCAAAAGGTTTTACTTGTGTAATGAGTTGATGAAAAGAATTGATTGATGAAGACTGAATATTGTAAATAAATTGTTAAATATCGCCTACATGAAGTCAGGTTATACAGTTGAAGTGAAGCTTTGTATAAAAGCTGACAATTATTGTTGTTAGAATATCAAAATATTTCTCTATCCTGACCTGAACTTTAGAAATGAAAAACTCTCGCTAAATTTAGTCCTGAAAGAAATGATCTAAACTGTAGTTTTTTCTATTAATCGAATGAAACTGGGCTTGGAAAAAACCTCAATAGAAATCTCATGCTGCCTGTGCACAGAGAAATAACGACTCGCTGAGCCATGTTTCATTTCCCTTCTACTTAACAGCCACAACAAAAAGACACGGCGCTGCAGCAGGTGTGATTCATACAGCTCGTCTGAAAGATTCTGTTTAAATGTTAATTACAATCACTGGTCAGCCTCCTTTCACCGATGTCATCGTCTCTGGCCATTAATTCAAAAATTATTCCTCATTAATATTTAGAGCAGCAGTGGTTGACTGAGAGGCTGCACGAGGAAGAGGAGGATGCGAGTTTAACAAAGCGTGTGTCTCCCTGTTTTGACACCTGGATCCAATAGTGTCTTTTTTTTTCTGATGAGACAGAAAACCGTGTCATAGTGTCGTATATTTGTATGCATTACACAAACACACACAGGCGTAACACAACACAAAGGACGGCAGCATGAGGAGCAGTTTGGAGAGAATGGCGAGGTGAGATGTGAGACAGACCAGGATGAAAGGGGGACAAAAGGGATGATGAAAGAGACACAGGCTGAAATGTGCTGTTTGCAAAACCCTCAGGAATAAAAATGCACGACTGGTTTTCCCAAGAAGCCTCTAATCCAGGTCTTGGCTCAAATCAATCAGAGGAAAGTAAATATTTTATTACAGCTCAAACGCTCCCGAAATGGCTGAGTCCACCAGGGATACGGCAGAAAGGTGACAATGAAGAGCGTTTTAACATACGTGATAGAAAACTACATTCACTATTGTATGGTAGTCAGTAGAGCACAAACCTCCTAGTCCTCTTAAATTCAAACAAGCTGCACCAAATTTCACACACTCATAGATATCCCTTCCTTAAATGTGTCTGATTCTTGATCAAGATCCATGAATTATTCCCTAAGGAAACTGAAAATGTTGAAAAACGCTCAACATTTAGTGGGTTCTTCACTCATTCCACCAAGTTTCATGGAAATCCGTTCAGTTGTTTTACTGTAATCTTGCTGACAAACAAACCAACTAACAAACTTAAGGTCAGGGGTGAAAACATAACCTCCTTAGCATATGCAATAAAATTGAATATCAGGTGTTTGAATTTGAAAAATAAAAGACAATATGTCCTCAGCAGCTAATGATTAATCCACCCGTTATCTTTTTGGTCTATTTAGTCCAATAGACTGTCAGATAATCTTGAAAAAAGACAAAGTTTACCAGAGCCCAATGACAGAGATAGAGAAAAGCAGCAAAGCTTCACATTTGAGCAAATGAACAGTTTTGTTAAAAATGTAATGTTCTCATGTTTAGTGTTCACAACGGGGTTCAGACGGACAAACCCACAAACATAATGCCTCCGGCCACAAGCTGACGCCGGCGCGGAGACGTCTCCAGTGAACGAGCGTTTGCATCATCCTTCTTCTTTACCTTTCCCTCCCTGTTCAGATGGTTTCATCCAGCCTCAAGGACAAACATGTCAGTTTCTTCCATCTAATGACATAACAGAGATGAACAGCCCATTAAATCCTGCTCTAACTGAGGGCTAACATCCACTGGATCATACATACACTACAATCTGGATTCACAAAATAACAAGCACAACCCTTACAAGCCACTTCATGTCGATGCTGAACAATGTGGTGTCTCTGGCTTTATCGAAAACATAACAGTCTTAACATATCACACATGCATTTTCTCATAGTGTCAAAGTGTTTGGCATCAGCGCTTCAATATTTTACCATGATCCAAACCATTCACTGGCTTTCCTGACATCTGTTCCTCCTGGGTTTGGAAACATATCCCCCCCTCTGTCTCATCATGCTCCAACATGTGTTTGTTCATGTTAACAGCCTCGGTTATAATATCCGTCTTTACAGCAGGTCCTAACCATTACCAACCGTTCTGTGATACACTGCAGATCACGTTCTTACACAGATTTCTTAGAAAGCCTCCAGAAGTCTCGCGGTGCTCACCCTGCGTGCTTCCCTCTCGCTCTCTCTCTAAGAGGCTGATGATAATGAGGCGAGTTCTCTCTCTCCGCCCTGACAGCCCCACTTTGCATTCAAGATTGCTGCTCAGTGAGGAGTGAACGTGTTTTCTGAAGGAGCAACAGTGACAGTGAAAAAGCAAGTCTCCTCCAGCTTCCAGCTTCCATATGCGACACGAGGCCGCTCTTACTATATCATGGCCGCTTGTAGGAATAAATCCAGCTTCAGGGCTGAGGCCTACACCGCAGGACTGTGTGTGAATATGATGTGAAAACCTCACAGGAGTTTTCCCTGTACCAGTCTCCTCTCATCACTATGCAGAGGGTGGATACAATATCATGGAGCCCTGCACAATCTGCACCTGCAAACTCAGAACTGAGTCTCTCCCTGTTGGGCTGGAGCAGGAACCCTGAGCTGAGGTATCTCAGAGTAAAGAGTACAGAGAGTCAGTGCATAGGTATAATGCAAATAACAGTATAACACAATCTGACATGACACTGCTTAATGACCACCAATTTTAGAGAAATGCAACAAAAATGCAACACCAGCTTCACAAAGACAAGCTTTTCTTGTATGGCAATTATTTTGTTTTGTCTCTAAACAAAGTGAAATTATAATTTATTCTCAAAAAACCATCTAATCATTTTTAGCTCTAACTTCTTTCAAGGCTGGAGTACTGGATTGCAAACTATTACGTGTCTCTAAATGACGCTTTATCAACACCCTGAACACCTCACGCAAACGTTTCCCCAGAGAAGAGAAACAATTACACTACCGTTCAAAAGTTTGGGGTCACTTAGAAATTTCCTTATTTTTCAAAGAAAAGCACTGTTTTTTTCAATGAAGATAACATTAAATTAATCAAAAATACACTCTATACATTGTTAATGTGGTAAATGACTATTCTAGGTGGAAACGTCTGGTTTTTAATGAAATATCTACATAGGTGTATAGAAGCCCATTTCCAGCAACTATCACTCCAGTGTTCTAATGGTACATTGTGTTTGCTAATCGCCTTAGAAGACTAATGGATGATTAGAAAACCCTTGAAAACCCTTGTGCAATTATGTTAGCACAGCTGAAAACTGTTTTGCTGGTGAGAGAAGCTATAAAACTGGCCTTCCTTTGAGCTAGTTGAGTATCTGGAGCATCACATTTGTGGGTTCGATTATACTCTCAAAATGGCCAGAAAAAGAGAACTTTCATGTGAAACTCGCCAGTCTATTCTTGTTCTTAGAAATGAAGGCTATTCCATGCGAGAAATTGCGTAGAAACTGAAAATGTCCAACAACGGTGTGTACTACTCCCTTCAGAGAACAGCACAAACGGGCTCTAACCAGAGTAGAAAGAGAAGTGGGAGGCCCCGTGCACAACTCAGCAAGAAGACAAGTATATTAGAGTCTCTAGTTTGAGAAATAGACGCCTCACAGGTCCTCAACTGGCAGCTTCTTTAAATGGTAACCGCAAACGCCAGTGTCAACGTCTACAGTGAAGAGGCGACTCGGGATGCTGGCCTTCTAGGCAGAGTGGCAAAGAAAAGCCATATCTGAGACTGGCCAATAAAAAAAAAGATTGATATGGGCAAAGAACACAGACATTGGACAGAGGAAGATTGGAAAAAAGTGTTATGGACAGACGAATCAAAGTTTGAGGTGTTTGGATCACACAGAAGAACATTTGTGAGACGCAGAACAGGTGAAAAGATGCTGGAAGAGTGCCTGACGCCATCTGTCAAGCATGGTGGAGGTAATGTGATGGTCTGGGGCTGCTTTGGTGCTGGTAAAGTGGGAGATTTGTACAAGGTAAAAGGGATTTTAAATAAGGAAGGCTATCACTCCATTTTGCAACGCCATGCCATACCCTGTGGACAGCGCTTGATTGGAGCCAATTTCCTCCTACAACAGGACAATGACCCAAAGCACACCTCCAAATTATGCAAGAACTATTTAGGGAAGAAGCAGGCAGCTGGTATGCTGTCTGTAATGGAGTGGCCAGCGCAGTCACCAGATCTCAACCCCATTGAGCTGTTGTGGGAGCAGCTTGACCGTATGGTACGCAAGAAGTGCCCATCAAGCCAATCCAACTTGTGGGAGGTGCTTCAGGAAGCGTGGGGTGACATTTCTACAGATTACCTCAACAAATTAACAGCTAGAATGCCAAAGGTCTGCAATGCTGTAATTGCTGCAAATGGAGCATTCTTTGACGAAAGCAAAGTTTGAAGAACAAAATTAATATTTCAAATAAAAATCATTATTTCTAACCTTGTCAATGTCTTGACTATATTTTCTATTCATTTTGCAACTCATTTGATAAATAAAAGTGTGAGTTTTCATGGAAAACACGAAATTGTCTGGGTGACCCCAAACTTTTGAACGGTAGTGTAAGTATTAAAAAGAGCGGCAGCGTTACGTCGTCCTGCAGCAGCGCTCAGTTTCAATATCACACAATCTTCTTGGCTCCACGTGAAAAGGAACTTGCCTTATTAAAAGCTACAGACAAGATTAAAGTTAATTGCAAACAGCTCTTTAAGTGGATCCACTGGAACAATAAGGAGAAACCAGCCTATTAGCAATTGTAGTAATTTTGTAAAAAAAACAAATAAACCTTGCTGTGTGTCATCAGGTGAATATTTTCCATGTCTCCTCAGGCTCCAGTTTCTGCTGATTCCAGCTGCTCTGCTTTATTCCAGCTGCTGTTGAAGCACTTTTACATCCGTGCTCCAGAGACCGGACGGCCGCAGCTACAGTGTGACATTCATCATTATGTATTGTCAGCGAGCATTACAGTATTATGTAGTATAGCTTTTCTGTGCATATTCTTGTTTGTGAATGTGCTGCACGCTGGGATTATAACAAAGACAGGACTGAATTGAACAACTGTACCTGAGGCGTTTTCCACGTCCCCTGATTATTCACAGTGTTCCTGAATAAATTGTAGAATGAATGCTCAGGTCTGTGTCTCATTGTTGTGTGCTACTGCCGCTACCAGCAGCAAGAGCCATTTTGTACGAGCATCCTCTGTGACTCACACTTGTAACATCTGACACCACTGCTTTATAACCTGGTGCATGCATTCTTAAAATTGCAAAAAGATTCTCCAAAGTCACTGGTGAGAATCAGAGATAGAAAAGTGGGAGTATGCAGTTGTTGGGAATATATGTTAAAGCCAATGAGCGGCTCTGTGTCTTGGTGACTACAGCCTAGTCATCAACGCTGCTGAACACTCCCCAAGTGTGATTCTCTTTTTCCATCTCTGCTCTGAATGAGCCGACTGTTTGACTGCCAGCTTCTCCTCAGAGAGACAGGGAAAATGTGTGTGTGTGTGTGTGTGTGTGTGTGTGTGTGTGTGTGTGTGTGTGTGTGTGTGTGTGTGTGTGTGTGTGTGTGTGTGTGTGTGTGTGTGTGTGTGTGTGTGTGTGTGTGTGTGTGTGTGTGTGAGAGAGAGAGACAGAGGGTGAGGCTGGGAGCTGCTGGCATAGCTTGGAGGCATTCACACAGCTCGGGCGAGGAGGTTCTTAAGATTAAGACCTTCTCAGATTGATGCTGCCAGGTAGTTGTGGTCATGTAACTGCTTCCTGCTTCTTGTAACCTTCACCAGACAGAGGAGGGACTGAATAGAAGAAAAGTACTTTTGTCCTCTGCTCATTCAAACCAACGAAACTGTGTCTGTGTCATAAAACTACGGAGTGAGACTTAGGAACAGGAGACGAATATCTCACTTCTCTTAATTAACCTGCAAAGACCCAATAACCTACTGTGTATCTACATATCAACTTGTTATGTGGCCGTAAAAAAATCATATTGTGGACTAAGGGAATGTGAAACAAATAGACAAGCACTGAAGTCCAGACATTTTCACAATTTACTTTGTACAAATGTGAGGATTTGCTGCCTTTCAATGTTTTCGGTCGAGTACATTTAACATATTTTTGTTTTCTGTATCGATCACAAACTGAAGCTGTCACCTTGTGCTTTGGGAAATTATAATGTTGGGATGCTTCACTGTTACCTGACACATCGACACATTATAGACCTGCAGTTGTTTCTAAAATACCCAAAAGATGAGTCAATACTGAAAACTAACATTGTTTGCAGTTCTATTTGACCAACAAGGTAATCCTAAATAGTTAAATATATATATACATGTATGTGTGTGTGTGTTTGCTGTCACTGATGCCTTTTTAAATCCATGAACAGCACACATGCAGTGCTGGGCCGTGTGCCGTGGTACGTCTGTGATGAGATTAGAGGCCTTGGGGAAAAGCCCCTCTGCCTCTGACCTACTGTTGACATTCAGGCCTGATAAGGAGACGGAGGGGAAGTGATAAAAACCGAGAGGAGCGGAGAAAGACGAGGTTTCGCTGCCATGTCGGATAAAGACATGACACAAGATACAGGACGACTTTAGTATGAGCCTCAAAGTGACACTTGTCAACATTTGATGATTGTTTCAGGAAAGAAAACACAGCAGGGGCTTGTGGTTGTGGTAGAAAATGTCATGAAAGTACGACAAACTAAAAGTAGTTGTTAAAAACTTTCACCTTACATCTCAATTGAACAATCTGGGGATGAAATTCTCAACTAAATCAACTAACTACATTCTTATAATGAATACAATATAACCCATTGAGTCTTCATTTCTTATTAGTTTGTTATTGTGCCTCACGATTCCCCTTGAACACATAATGAATAAGAACCTGTCTGACTGTTTGACATTGGTAGAACATTTTCTTGTTTCAATTCAACACCATACATCTCTAAAATCTAATTAGTGAGACAGGAAGACGGCAAAACATTTAATAAAATATAATGGTGACTTAACTTCTGTAAGAATAATATATTCAACATCTACCCGGTCAAACCCAGAGCATCAATGTTTGGAACGCACAATAAATCATCCTGTGTTTAATTTCAATATAATCTCTCTGACAATAGTACCCAATTTATACACCGTGCCAACCCCCAGGAGTTGAATGCCGTAACATCAAGCCAGAAAAGGCGCAACATCAGCACCTAGACTGACAAATTAAAGAAAATTCTGAAATTAGCATGTTCACCTAGGTGTCATGTTTCCATCACTACCAGAGCTGTAGCCAATACATTCCTGTGTCTACTGCAGAGTCAGGTGTTAGTGGGTTTTTGACCAGGGGGAAAAGGGGCGTGGTCGTACTAACTAGTTCTGCTTCAGCACTAACTAGTTACAAGTCAATAGTTTTACCACAATGTGATTTATATCCAACTGCTCCTTCTATTTACTTTTCATTATTTCATAAAGCAGCTTTATGGAAAGACTGGCTTCAGAGAGAAAGACTGGCTTCAGAGAGAGAGAAAGACTGGCTTCAGAGAGAGAGAGAGAGAGAGAGAGAGAGAGAGAGAGAGAGAGAGAGAGAGAGAGAGAGAGAGAGAGAGAGAGAGAGAGAGAGAGAGAGAGAGAGAGAGAGAGAGCAATGCAGCTGTGAGACAGATGAGAAAACGCTGTTGCTCAGCTGCTCCTGTCCAACCCTCCATTCAGCAGTTAACCGTCCCTGCAGGGAGACAGATGCAGACCACATCTGGTGGGAGGAAACAATACAAATTACATTATCAACGGAGAGGGAGAGGTGAAGGACAGGAGGGGAGTGTGTGTGTGTATGCACGATTATTTGTTTTATAGAAGCACCACAAGAAAGGAGCTGCAGCATCACGCTCTCTAAACACATGATAATTGTTATAATGAAGATTGCAGTTAGTGTATGAAAAATAAATGTACTCAAAAGTACAACATGTAACTTCAGCCACTAGGAGTCTCTCAATCAAAACAATAACAAAAGACCTAGTTTGATGACGTCGTGAAGCAGTGTGGGATCATGGGAGTTGTTGTCTTCACTAACAGATACAAATCTACTGGATGAATCTCAGGTGCAAACCATGTACATGGCTGAGGTCATGTATTTAAGTTTCATTACGAGTGACCAATACAAACAGTGACATAAAAACAGCTGAGTGGCCAACAGTGTTTCTTTCCTTCGTCATACGTTGTTTGCCCCAGAAGTTACAGCAGAGAATAAAGTGGACATTTTAAAGGCGACAAAAATGAAACTTCCTGTTACCTTGAACAAAATTGTAAGTTTCTCTGGGCTTGAACATTATTGGAAACATTTTGGATAATGTAAGTTCACAAGTCGGCAAAATATATAATGTAGGTCTCCTCATTTTTTTTAATTTTTAAGGAAGAATTGTTACATCTTATATCTTGAATCCATCTGGAAAAGCCTGTGCAAGAAAAACATTTTCTTTTAAAAATATCATCACCATCCCCACTTGTGCTGTTGTGTTGTTTTTTTCTCATACACTGTGAACACTTCACAGATTAAATACTAAATCAAACCTGCTGAACTGCGTAATGAAGCATGGACTTGTGACACAGTTTCATTCAGTAGAAGAAGTATAATTCACTCACTGCTGTTTGTGGTTGAGCTCCGCCTCCTTGTTCACCAGGTCCTGTTTGAGGTTAGCGAGCATTTCCACCGACACGTCCACCTGGCGAGAGAGCTCCGAGGCCTTGTCCTCCAGGTCTTGTTTCTCCTGGCTCAGCCGCTCGCTCTCGAGCTTGGCCCGCTCCAGCTCGGAGCTCTTCCTCTCCAGCTCTGACTGAAGACGGCCGACACGTGCGGCTATTTTCTGCTCCACCTACAAGACGAGGAAGCACATGAGCTTCTTAATGTCACCGTGTTGTGTGAGAAAACACAACTAGAGGTGCTAATCAGGTTTTTAACTAAGATTCAGTTGTTGCCTCACAAAAGGTTTCATCAAAACCATAACTAATTATCATATTTGACAGTTTTAACTGGTTCTGATCAAATTAAATCATATCAGTCATTCTTACACTGAACTTCACGGTTCACTGTTGGTGATGCTTTTGTTAACGTGTAACTTCACCACTAAATTTGGCTAAAGAGCCTCCACCCTGGCAATTAAAAAAAAAAGCCTTCACAACGCAATTCTGGGAGGTTGGACCAAGACACACCCACCTTCTCCTTTGTGCTGTGTCTGACTCTGATTGTGAAACTCAGACGTCAGGAGAGAAACACTAGTCCTTATTAAAGCCCCTCCAGAGCTCTCAAACTGTGTGCTCAATCATGAAGTTGTTATTTTCTTTATGAATTCATCTTCCATATTTTAGGTTCTGCAGTAAATACTCAATCACAATACTCATAACACACAATCTGCTCACTCCACTCTTTTGATTGTACTCCCCTCCCACAATCTCCAGCGTCTTTAATCGACGGAGAAATTGGTTTTCACAGGAGGAGATTTCCATTGTTCCTGTGTAGGTGACTGAAAGCGATTGTATATCAACACTATTACAACACAAATTGTTGCAACACAGCTTTAGTAGTTATAGGTCAGCTAATTATGAATGAATGGATAAATAAATACAGTATTATCAAAATGAAAGGAATCATTTATTTAGTTAAACATTTATACCTTTTTTTATTTCTGTTTATCTGCAGTTATTTATTTCTGTGTCCCTATGGATCACTGCATGGGGATTTGTCATGTATCAGCATGCAATGTTTGACACAACCACTAGTGGACGCCAAAGTCAGAAATATTCAAACTCTGTAGTCTTTCCAGAGGGGAAAGCTCCATATTAACATTAACCACCAAATTAACCAAAGTGACCATCCTTACCTCCTCAGACAACTTCTCCAGCCTCTCATCCAGTTCCAGCCGCTCAAACGCTCGTGCCTTCAGCCTGGCCAGCCCTTCCTCATAGGCCGCCTCCACTGCGCTAGCTGCTACATTAGCAGCCACTGCTACAGCTGTGCTGGGGTTTCCATGGGGACCAGAGTCTGTGGATGTCATGGCTGTCTTCATGAAAATGTCCCCCAGGGGAAACTCCACATTGGGAATATACCGAGCTGCGGTGTTGGAGTTGGCAGGGGTCAAACTCAGGTCGTCCACACAAGGAAGTTCACGGCAAGGGAAGCGCCGCTCCTTTAAAGCAGAAGACCTCAGTGGCTCAAAGGGGTCGTTATTGTTGGCAGGGGCGAGGAGGGCTCCCTCGGCCACTAGGGGCAGCAGAGCAGCGGCGTCGCACACACTGTTGGACTTGGAGAGGACATAGAGGGTCTCGTACGTGTGGTTGTACTCCAGGTGGGCACGTAAGGACGACAGGCTTCGGAAGCGCTTGTGCTCCCCGCAGCGAGGACAGCGGTAGGGCAGGTCCAGAGAGGCCATTCCGTGCAGTTACTGCCGGAGGAGAGGGGGGCGCTCACGCAGCGCAACGGTAGCGCCAGTATGAGGGCACAGAAGTCGAGAATCTGACAGATCCTCTCATGGCAACAACAGGACAGCTACAGAAAGTCAGTAGGAAGAGAGATCCCAGGTTCAGTGGAAGAGACATGACCACACATCGTGGCAACACCTCATCGCTCATGGCTCCTCTGCCTGAGGCCCTAAAACAGAGAGAGAACACAGGTGAGTTCAGGCCGCGAATGTTGGTATAACCTCAGATGAGTAGGAAAATCAATTAAACAAATGCAGCTTAATTAAGTTTAAAAAATCACAGGTAGAAAACCAATGACAATATAGAGGGGACCAGTGCACGGGAGCCTTTTTTTGCAAAATAATCACTCCATGTTCTTGCAAGAAGTGCAAGAACATGGACTCCCACAACTGTTGATTGGATATTTTTTGTTTTTCTTCTTGCAGCACAACTTGTACAGTGAAACAAAAGAGACGAAGACTGGAGATATGGAAATGGGTCCATTAGTGAGAGAGCTTGTTAGGGGAAAGTCTACGATGTCGAACTGGACATGTCTCCTCAGTCCCACAGTCCTTCATTAAGGGCTCCAGTAACCAACAGAGAAAGAAACGAACACACAGGATAGAAACTGCACCATCTATTATCTGAGCTGGCTCCTGATGCCGCCTTCGCTTCTGTTCCTTGTAAACCTTTAATGCTGCCTTATATTTCTTTAACAATACCCCAGTAGAAAGTTAAGATAAGTCCTTCTGTTCATAAAACTGAAATCTGTTGAAAATATTCTGTTAATACACACATGTATCATTTCCCCTGGCTACTTCTTATATAGTACTTCTACAATAGTTGATGAAATACATATTCAATCTCGATTGGCTCCATCACATCAGGTTGTCCATCCTCAGATTTTTAGTCTATGACACCAACACACTGACACAGAGCTCCTGGTGCTTTATTAGAGTTATTATTTTCCTTTAACAAGATAGAAGTTGATATAAAAAAACAGGTGGGTCAGAGTGTAAAACATATTAGAGCCCAACCAACATGGGGGGGCAGATGCCTATATTAGGAAGTAAATAAAACCTAATACCTATATGTCGGCCAATATAAATATTGTAAAAAAATGCAATAATTTCTGAGATATTGTTATCAAACCCTAACGACAGAAATGTAATTGTTATTTTTACAGCAAACACTGATACTGATAATGTCTCATAAGGCTCATAACGGCAGATTTTTATTGGCTAACCGATAAATCCATCTGCTCCACAAAAACAAAATTAAACAAGATTAAAGAGGACACAAAAAAAAAAATCCAGTTAGGATGGTTGTGGTTGTGTGTCGTTATCCATTTCCATGTTAAGGAGTGTGTTAATAAATCCTTACGGCTCTGCTGAACACATCCTACATCACGTTCAGAGTTGTTCCTCCAATAAAAAGAAGAACCTGACTGTCAAGCACTGATAAATGCTGAACGTATCACCTCTTCCTCATTACTGTAATTTATCCAAACGGCCCGAGTGCACATGGTCTGCACATCAACTGCAGTGTGTACAATCTATATATCAACACATTTGGACTTTTACGTGATGGTGTGCGCCAAGCTAAGACTGTTCAGGACAGACTTTGTGAATCTCTCTCGCTCTCTCACAACATTCTATAGAAGCGGTAATGAGTAAAGCTGTAGGCACAGACAGCGGCAGAGTAATCACAGGCCGTTCCTCACAGAGGGCTCAAACACTGGAAAATCCCCAGAAGTCACGGAGACTGTTATTAGGAGTCTGGTGAGGCTGGATCGGGGAGTGTACTGGCAAGTCATGCCCACTTATTAAAGAAGGAGGGTTCCACAGACGCAGTCGCTACACGGCAGACAGCCGGCGTTCCCATCTGCTTAAAATTACTACGAGGGGTATTTAACCAGGCAGGAAATGGAAGGAAGTGAGGCTGCTTGGTTGCCACATGTCACATCCTGCCAGTGCAGCTCAGCTGAGACGTCGCAGAGGACTGTGTTTAATGTGCACGAGTGAAGAATGGGCGAATCATACACAAGACACACACTCACTCGTCGTTTCACTTAACTTCTTTTCTACCAGTACCAAACAGCACCAGGAGACCTCATCTCTGCCATGCACCACATTTACAATAACAAAAACACTCTTCATTGTAACAGTGGTTTTATATTTCCCAAATTGTCTGTTTACTTTCTACTGCAGGACATAAACATTCTGAGGGGCTTCACTGCGATTGTGTTTCGTCACGCATCAAATCTACTCAATGAACGAGGGCTGCCCTTATTTTTGATATCGAATAATCTGGTGATTATTTTGCTGTATATGATGAATCGAATATTTGTTGTATAATATTATTTTGTACCCAAAATGCTCCAACATCTCTACAATATTACCACCAAATGCATTTTGTATTATTATTCCTGCACCAATCAGAGGCAAAGCTACCATAATCTCAAGGCCACATTTTGTGTCACGGTACAAAACAACATACAGAGATTATCCGATTCTGAGGATTAGCCATTTAATGATACAGCACATTATTTTGCATTAAGAGATGCAGTATATCCTTCCTCCAGTATATCTGGTGTGGACTGTATATGTGATGGCTGACGGGAACACAGAGGCATTAGTAAAGATCTAAGTACTATTACCACTAAAAGACATATCCGGTTTGGCATCAGCCTAATTGATTGCTTTATTTCTATTTAATAAGAAACCCCAACTCTGTAGGAGTATAATTGAAAGCTATGTTTGAAAGGCTCTTTGCTGGGAAACTATAACAGCCTTATTTTCGTCGTAATGCTCAAATGAGACATTAAAGTCCAATCTCGGCGTCTACAGGTTCACATTAAACAGAGGAGTGCTTCAATTTCGGCTTCCCTGCTTCTTTTTCAACAAGGTCACGGGTGAGACAGACGTTATCAGGACATAAAGCTTCTATTTCTATTGCTGTTTACAACAGGGCAGTAACCTGAGGCTTGTTTACAGACGCTGCAGAGGCCTAGAGTCCATTCTATCAGAAAATGGGGAAAAAAAGGTTATTGAACATGAAGTCAGGACGGAGTCACAGGAGAGAGGTCTCACACACACAAGAATAAAGACGTAGAAATGCGATGGTTAGGACCAGGGGTGAAAAGGTTTGGTGGAGTGACGAAGTATGTAGTTCACAACTAAATGTGTTAAAATATACAAAGTGAGCTTGATAGTGAAATTTTAGATGTTGAAATTACACATTTAGAAAATACACCATACATCCCCTTATTCACAGGAAGTCGGATTTGTTTCTTTACAACATCAGAGGTGAAAGGGAAGCAGTTGTAGCAAGCAAGAAATATAAAAGGCCAAACGTGTGAGCCAACTATTTAGACCAATAACTAAACAGATCAGAGACGAGATGCCTCTGATTCACATCTGGGAAACAAGAAAACCTTCTGACTTTTTACATGCAAGAAAAGAGTCAAAGAGTCAATCGTATTCAGGTGAAGGTGTGAGAGGAAAAGTCCCTGCTTCACTGCCAGTTGGTTGCTAATCACCACATGGACTCACGTTTTAACCAGAGTCAAAGTTTACGGTATTGAACAGCTAGACTCAGTGTCTCCATGCTGTTTGAATCAATGGCATCATTACTGTCAGTAGAGCCTGTATTGAAAAGTAAAAAAAACAACAACTTTAATATCATAGTATTAATTAAATGGCTGTGGCTAAGAAGAAGCTTCTCCTGTCTTCACCCAATCTCCTACAAATTCAATTAATACAGTATATAACAACATTGCTTTCTGGTGGCAAATGTAATGGCTGACTGGTTTATGTTCAGAATCAATGAGGTGCTGCATTTATTGTCAGAGACTCCAGGATGTGGCTGGTGGGGTGGATGGTGGAACGTACCAAGCATAGTACTGAGCGGGACGGGGGTTTGTATCCTAAGTCCTGTCTCTGGTTAGGTTCAAGCATGGTTTCAGTTAGCACAAACCCAGAATGACAATCAGCCGAGCGCATATCTCCTCCAAAGCCCCAAAGCCCCCTTAAATTCAATCAAGCTGCAGCAAACTCATAGATATCAGTCCCCCGAAATATGCCAGAGGTTTTTTTCATCGAAGGATATGAATTATTCCCTGGGAAACGCCCAATCTCGCAATGATAAAGAAAGAGAGAAAACAAAATCCTTACTCGAATCCCCTCCAAATGTGCAGGGGTTCTTCGTTGGCCAATACCCCCTTTCCACCAGGTTTCAAGAAAATCAATTCAGTGGTTTTTGTGTAATACTTCTGACAGGTTTTCAAACAACTTTGAAAACCTTTTTAAAACAGCTATGAAAACCTTGTACCTCCAGCTTCAGAGTCAGAGGAGTGTTGACAACAGTTGTATTAAATCACGTACATGTTGTACAGTATATTCTCACCTTCTCCCTAGATGCCTCCTACTTTTAAATCTAAGCACTACAGGTCCGTGGTCACTGGTGAACAGTTTGTGTACACAAGGCACTTTTAATTATAGAGGGGATGGGACACTCTATTGCAGCTCTGCATATAAACGTCCTCACTGCAGCTGCTGTGCTGCTGTGTTGAGCGCAGCAGCATTTAATATACTGAACAGTAGAAGACGGAGGCCAGCGACCGGTAGCATCTGTATCAAGCCACAAGCTTCGCAGATCCATGCTAATAGAATATTAATATTTCATCACCGCAAGCTCAACCTCCTCAGAGGTTCATCCCTCGTTGACTCAAGGTCATTTTCTTCTACTTACACGGTCTTAAAGGTTTTTTCTTTCTTCACACATGGTCAAAAACTGGACAGTGCAGGTGATTTACCGTTTGTTCTTTGCTCTTGAATCTTTATAATAATAATTATAATAATCTATCATTTTGTGATTCACTGAGGATTTATAGCATCTATGTGTATATATATATATATATATATATATATATATATATAAGGCCACGTAAGTATAATTAACTTGAATGTCAGTGAAGATTCATCTTACGTCCAGTCATATTCATGCTGGTGTTCAGTGATACCATTATAAGTTCACTTACTACTATTGTGCTGATACGGTCTTGCCATCAATGTTTTGCTTTCACTTCATAATGTTAAATGTTCTGTGTTTGTTGTTTATCTATGATTAAAAGTGCATTCATGTATGTGTTTACATTAGTTCTCTAATGCAAATTGATTGGATGTTGTTGTGGATCTGGGGGTTGTTGGGAATGAACAGAGTCACAGATCAACTTTTTATTCTTTAGGCACAGTGAAAGGTGCCAAGTATTTTTAAGTCCAAGTCCAGTCACAAGACTTTTCAGATTTTGTTAAATTGAATAACTATGTATGACTCGTATCCAGGTCATGGGACTCGAGTCCAGACCTCTGCTGTCGCCTGTGCCGCAGTCATCGCAGCAGAATCCTTCAACTCTGCACCATGTGCATAAAACATCAGCTCAGCTGACCCCAGGCTTCACTAATGTGCCTGTTCAGGCTTCAGCTCCAAATGTTCTGAATCCATTCACAAATCATAATACTCATCAGTTACAAACAAAATGCAACTCACTTTCACACAATCTTGGTTCAGCAGGCCCGGCTCTGGGGCTCTATCTCAGTCAGGTGAGATTTATTCCTGTGTGCCTGTGCTCTCTGATAAAGATTTGTTTTGCCAGACCTCTGCAAAGCTCCACCCAGAGATGCTGCAGCACTGAACTCAAACTGGCTGTTTGAGCTGTACATGGCGCTGAGGGTGCCAGGTCTGCGTGAGAGGTGTGACACGAGCATCATCCTACAATGGAGCTGTTATCACTGCTGGTGTGTCTCATGAGAAAAATGTGCTCCTCCCACTCCCATGTTATCACTTTCACAGCCAATGCCAGAATAAAACTTAACAATAAAGTAAAGAAAAATAATCACTTTGCTCAACCTCAATTTTCTTTTTAAGATAGCATCATAGTAAAATGTATTAAAGACTGGAAGCATCCTGACAGCAGCCAACCCTGTTCCCAGAACAGGCTACACAACAGCAGAGAGACTCTTCCCTAAAGTGAACGATAAAATGCTTAGTGAAAGCTCCTGGTGCCTTCTAGCCTCCTATAGGAACATGTCAAAATGTGTTAGTCATGAATAAGACATGGGACTCCCATGACAGAACAACCTCACAGCCTGGGGCTCCTCACCTGACAGCCAAGGGCAAATCTGACCACTTACTGCACGTCAAAACATATTCAGCACACTAAATTACACAAAGCACCGCCCCTTCGGAAGAAGACCAGACTGAAACCTTTCATCTTCTGTGACAGTTTTACACCAACACTATTTTGCAACATCTGATTTTGGATAACACCTGGCAGACATACTATATTTACCATCGATTCAGACATTCTCTATCGCAAGCCCATCGCAGGGACAAGTCACATTCACATCTACGGTCAATTAACCTAAATCCAATGTGCATGTCTTTGGACTGTCGGAGGAAACCAGAGTTCTCGCTGACATGAGGAGAAACATGGAAAGTGAGCCAGGAACCCTCTTGCTGTGCTAACCACTAATCAATTAAAACAAAACAACCACTAAAAATCACCTAAAGAATCTTTATTAACCAGTGGACTGAGTTGTGGGACCATTTACAAAGCATTTTTCACCATAACCACATATGTCCTGCTCTTAGTTGGAGTTGAGACAATTTGTCTTCATACATTTGTAGAACTCATTAGTTTGTCCTTATGGTTGAAGTCATTTCTTAATGGTTAAACATAAATATAATAAACAATCCAAAGGTTTTACCAATGCTTGGCTTTTACTCATCATGTTTTAGTTACATGTTTTCTAGAAACAAAATTATATTAGTGTTCTGTGGCAGCTTGACAGACGACTCTGTTGTATTATTGTTGAGCTCAATAATGTCATTTAATGTCTCTTTCAAATCTAAAATGAGGTTATTTCTGTGGTAACTGACCCTTTTCTGTCCCGTGTAGCCTGTGTAAAATCGAGGCTACAAACATCCTGATGCAATACTTTGGGAAAGTGGTTATAATCAGATTTATTATAAACCACAGTGTGACAGAAGTGGCTCATAGAATAGAGAGTTATCACCTGAATCTGCAGCAGCTTGTGGCTTTGCTCCAGCCAATTGTTGAGCTGTCCAACCTGTATTGTTTGTTTTCAGCTATAGCAAGCAGATGTTCAGCAGATGTTTTTAGTGAAAAAAAAAAAAATCAAACTGGACACTGGTCAGCATCAAATGGCAGACAGACTCTTAAAGCAACTAGCTAGTCAACGTGGTGTAGCATATAAGAGTTAAAGTTCCAGCTGATTGGAGGAGACGACAATAACATGAGTTATGATTGGAGAAACAACTGTCAGGTGTTCATCAACGAAAGTCGAACTGAAGGCTGATGTTGCTCGCTAACAGCTGGATATGTAAATAAACAACTGTTTGTGACATCAACAGCAGGTTCAAGGTAATAGATCGCTTCTGTAATTCAAGAACCAGTAATCACTCCATTCAAAGAGTAAAACTAATCTAACGATATATTTTTTAATACACCCCCCTCCCATTTTGTCAGCCTAGTTTCCAGGAAGAAAAAAAGCCAACGGCCCTTAGTAACTGTTTAAAGTTTTTAACGACTACTGTATGCTAACTATCATTCAGCCATTACTTCATTAATGCAAGGACAAAGAAGACACCGTGTTAATGCTCTTTCATATTTTATGAAGGAGCCGCAGCCAGCACCCACTGAAGCAGTATTAACATTCAGGGACCATAGGGAGACCGAGCAGAACAAGAAAGCCGAAGCTCTCACTGCAGTGACACCCTCAATCAGCATCATTACAGGAGCTCAGGTCAGGATGAGGCTGGGCCACGGAATGAGATGGAATGACTTTCACAAATGTGAGCTGATGGACAGACACTGTGTACTATCGATCCAGACGGCTGCTCAGTGGAACGGTTATCCTTCAACATACGCACATCAGCGGTGCACGGCAGGAAGATGTTGTTAAACACGCTAACTGCTCTGGTCCCTGCTGCTCTCACTGTGAATGTGGACGAATCCATATGGTATGTTATGTTAATATCCCCACACCAAAGCTGGGCGTACACTGTATGATTTAACCAATTGGCGACGCAATTTCTGAGACCTACGACTGATTTTAGAGCCGGACAGCATGTATTTCTGACATGTCAGAAATGATGGTCAGCCATCTCCAGGCTCTTGCACAGTTAAACTATAGTCACGGGTTGATTCCCCAAGTTCAGAGCCTTCTGTTCTCACGACACCTACAGGAAACCAGGACATTGCGACCCAATGGGTCATATGGACAGAAATCGAGGTCCTATCACGACCGTCATACCCGAGAGGTATCTCTGCATTTCTTTTGACGTGTTGTCAGGCTCACATGATCAAGGCAGCACGTTTCTCCCTTGTTAGCGAAAGCAAACAAACTTTGACTTCCTAATCGAAATGAAAATGGCCAGACCTCTCAGGAGGTGGCAATGAGTACGTACAGTATAAGCAGTCAGGACGTGGCTTTACGATGAGACCGTACACTGTGACCACATATTCGTGAAATTTGGCTTTTCATCGGAGACGATTTACTCGGGACAGTGCGAGTTGTAATTTAATGTTTTAAGTCTCACAGCTTAATGCTGACTTGTTAATGAAGGACTATAAAATACCTAATTGATCTTGCAGTGCTTTCGACAAGTAATAAGATCCATTAATAAGTCATAATGAGCTTTTAGAGGCATCAATCTCAGCTAGTGTTGGCTGTGCAGATAGTTGAGTTGAGGTACCTTCCAATAGTTCTCCAGCCTCTTATGCAATCAGAGCTGGATCAGATACTACACTTCCTCAGGATTAGAAAGGTTCTTGTGTGTTTACACGAAGCTCACTGTGCTAACCTAAACAAGATTGGGAATGAAGCTTCTACAGAGGACGTGTGTGGGAAATGATGCAGAAAATGGCCTCTATGATTTGTAGCCGCATTTCCCCTGTCTCTGAGGTCCTCTTATACTCATTAATCCTGAGCCTGTGGTACCACGATATTCACATTGCTGCTGGTCGAGTGAGGAAATGTGAAGATTAAATATTTCATATTTGAATGGAGCAGACATGGCACTCTGTCTAACAAGCAGGGAAGGTTTCAAATGAGAGAGCATTTAACAAAGTTTGGTAACATGACAATCATAAAGCACACATATAAAAAATTTGATCTGCAAACACTCATAAATTTCAGTCTCCTGAATATGCCAGATTTCTTTCCCCCCCCAGCAAGATCCATGAATTATTCTCTAAGAAATCAACAAAAATGTTGACAAACACCCTCTGTCACACTGTTAAAGGGGACATAGCATGCAAATTCCACTTTGTTAGTGCTTCTACAGGTTAATGTGGGTATCTGGCATGTCTACCAACCCAAAAACTCTGGGGAAAAAACACTCGCGCGTTTTGTTATAGTTCCTCTAAGTCAGAAACGTCATGCTTGAGCGACTCGATTGCGCTTCCTGGGTATTGTGTCGTAACAATACACTGGAAGTCTCCCTACATGGTCTTGGCCCACCCCCCCACACTCGTTACTTCCGGGTTTACACCGGAGGCTGCGAGGCAGCGCAGCGCCGTTCCCAAGCACGCAGCCGGGCTGTTCACACGGGACGAGCATTTCTCCGCTGGTCAGCCCGCGATTCACTCACATGTGGCATTTGTCTGGATCGTTGGGACTGGGAGGCTGCAGCAGCTGCTCGGGAGCGACCGCTCGCTCTCCCGTGCGTGAGCTGGAATTTGTGTCAGCGCCACACAGCCAACAGTGTGGAGGACTTCCGCAGTGTTCAGCGCTACTGTAACCCCCGAACCCCGACATTCAACGGGTACAACAACAAGCGGAGAAAGCAGAATCGCGGGCTGACCTTATATGTACAGTCTATGGGGCTGACCAGCGCGGAGAAATGCTCGTCCCGTGTGAACAGCCAGGCGGCTGCGCGCTGGAGAACGGCGCTGCGCTGCCTCGCAGCGGTCTTCCACACTGCCAGCTGTGTGGAAGACTTCCGCAGTGTTCAGCTCTACTGTATGCCGGGTTACAGTAGTTCCGCCGGGTTACAGTAGTTCCGCCGGGTTACAGTAGTTACGCCGGGGTACACGGGGCCAGGCGCCGCTGCGAGGCAGCGCAGCGCCGTTCTCCAGCAGCAGCCGCCTGGCTGTTCACGCGGGACGAGCATTTCTCCGCTGGTCAGCCCCATAGACTGTATATATAAGGTCAGCCCGCGATTCTGCTTTCTCCGCTTGTTGTTGTACCCGTTGAATGTCGGGGTTCGGGGTAAATGATGGTCTTCATAGCCCCCACCTCTCTTTCTCTCTCTGTCTGTCTGCTTGTGTGCTTGTAGTGGATGGGCAGAGGGGACATTTAATTATGTGATTGGGAAAATTAAAACTCCAGGACAACAAGGGGAATACAAAGTATGGGATGCATATTTGATAATTTATATCATATAAAATATGTAATTTATATCGTTTAAAATCATGGGGGGAGAGGGGGGGGGGAGCTGGCTCATTAGCATTTAAAGGAACAGGCAGTCAAAACAGGTCGCTCTGTGGAGGGCTGTTTTATACAGGGTAAAAGGGTGCTGTTTTAAATGATCCTTGTGGTATTTTGACCAAAGTATGTTACAGACATTTCATTAAGACCCCAAGGAACCATATCAACTTGTGGTAAAATGGGCATGCTATGTCCCCTTTAAAGCTCCCTCATCTGGATCTGCACCAAATTGAATGGGTTCTTCCCTGACCCATGACACATCCTTCAATTGAGTTTTGTGGTACTCTGTCCAGTAGCTTTTGTGTAATGTTGCTAACTAACAGATAAACAAACAAGCAAACACCAATGAAAATGCATTTTCCTTGGCGGAGGTGATAAGAGATGATTAACACTGAATGAGTTTCAGTATTTTTCCCCACACACACTCCAGCAGACGAGAGGTGTCAGAAAAGTTTGAACGCTCCGAGGCCAGAATCACGAGGCTGATCCTTGATCTCGAAGTGATGGTTGGGTGAACATCATTTTGCAGGCGGGCAAAACAATAACAGAATTGAATACTGAGAATAAGTCATACATTAATGATAAGTCTGATCACAGGAGAGAGATTAAATACAGCAGGACACTGGATAACAATGAAGCTTCACATCAGGCATAAAACTGTAAACTGGAGCAGATTTGTTAGAGGTCAGAGTGTTTTTGTTTTTAAAGATAAGGCTGCTGATGTTTGCTGATGACTGATCGATTGACAGAAAAAATTAAATTCAAAGGTTTTGGAAATCAATTGATTAGTTGAGTAACTTTGGGCAAAGACTGTCATCTTCACTAATGTGAGGATTTACTGTTTATTCGTTTCATATCTAAATAACTTTGACCCTTGGTCAGACAAAACAAAAGGGATCTGTGTTAATATTAATGCTAAACACCTTCCTTGTTATTCTCAAATTGTCAAACTGCTAAAAAACACATCAGTGAAACAGTTCTTTCATTGTAATAAATAACAGAAGTGCCATAATTTATTAAGCATTGATCCCACATACACCATCTTGGTGGTATAAATACTTCAAATCAAATCTGTAGCTAGAAATGTACTCCTGTCTGAGTATTCCTAGCTAAAAAAAACAGCTCAGGAGTTTTAGGGAATTAAACTTTATATTTCATATATCAAATTTCAAGATTTGTCTTCAATAACGGCAAATGGGAAAAGGGTCTCAGATCAAAGAGTTTATATATGTTAGTTATTGGTCTTTTCAATTTGTCGGACAATAACAAAACTACAGAATATCTCCAGGTTTAACCAATAAATATGTTTCCTAGGTGTGTAACATTGACCTACATTTAAAATCTGATATGTGAATTTCAATGTGTCTGTAGCTTGTGTGCATGAACTGACTGACAGCATCTTACTCTGAATCTGTGTCCCGGAAATGTAAACAATAGCATGTTCCCAAACTAGCACAAATACTACATTGACATGAGATTCACGACTGGAATCTTAAGATCCACACACACACACAAACCGAATGAAAACACTCAGTAACAAAACCTTACACACTCCCCAGTGGGAATATTCAATGCGTGCTACAAACTGCAGGTAGCTTCCACTATCAAAAAAATCTGTTTCGGACGAGTGAGTGAAGGCGCCGGTCAAGGGGCACAGCACAGAGGCATGTAGCGAATACATGTTGTATACTGCTGCAGTGCAGACACACAAGAGCAGTCAAGGACTTACCACTAATCTCATCATGCAGAAGAAGAAACGCGACTGTTTTAATCTTGTCATCTTTTTTTTCCAGCATGGCTGCTCCAAACTTTGGTCACATGCTGATTTTACAAACATATCAGGCTGAGGCCCACTGACTCTCATGCACTCCAGTCACATGACACTTCCCCACCAAGAGAGCTAGAGGAGTCCTGTGGGAATATTATAAGGTTTCGATTGCAAATATCACAGAGTTTTGATTTCCTCTCACACTTCAGTCAAAAGTGCACTCAGAGAAAAAAAAACTAAAAACATGAATCTGTTGCCACGTACATAAAAATGCACAGGTTGCAGCTTTGTGTGCATTAAAGGGATAGTTCACCCAAAAATGAAGATTCACTCATTATCTACTCAGCACTATGCCGATGGAGGTGGTGGGTGAAAGTGTTTGAGTCCACAAAACACTTTAGGAGTTTCAGGGGTAAACAGCGTTGCAGCCAAATCCAATACAATTGAAGTAACTGGTGACAGATTCTTCAAACGTAAAAAAACATCAGAAAATGCCTCCATACTGCTCCTGTTGTGTCATCCAAGTGTCCGGAAGCCCCGACACTCATATTCTAGTCGAAACGAGGTCATTTACACTGTGTTTTTAGCCCAAATGTCCACTGTGGTCCACGAGCGAACACGACTCCAGAGGAGAATAACAGAGGACATTTAGGCTAAAAACACGGTGTTAATGACCTTGTTTCGACTAGAATATGAATGTTGGGGCTTACGGACACTTGGATGACACAACAGGAGCCGTATGGAGGCATTTTATGTTCTTGTGGTCCCCAGTTACTTCAATTGCATTGGATTTGGCTGCAACGCTGTTTACCCGTGAAACTCCTAAAGTGTTATGTGGACTCATACACTTTCACCCACCACCTCCGTCTGCATAGTGGTGAGTAGATAATGAGTGCATTTTCCTTTTATGCATGAGCTATCCCTTTAAATACACAGACTGCTTTAACTTGCAATGCATCTCCTGTTCACATCTCTACATGCAGGAGCAGCAGGTACAAACATTCAGGCCAAACAGGCCCATCAAAGTCTCCTGTGGCCCTGAAACGCTGATTCAAGCAGTCATGACGAACGGTTACAGCAAACATTGACACCTCCAGCTCAGGAGAAGAAGAAGCACACACACACACACACACACACACACACACACACGACTCGTGATACCTGCACATGGATCAATCACAAGCTGCATATCAATGTGGGTGTGGACCATCAGCAAATGTCATCTCACAAGCGATGAAATCCACTGAGGACTGGGAGGATTGTATGTGTGCACACACAGGCCTGGAGCTGATGGCAGTGGTGCTGAGGCTCCCGGAGGAGGAGGAGGTGGCGACAGCTGGACACGAACCCGATTTTCTCTCAGGTTTTTCCACAGCTCGTCATCACCGCCGGACCGAGCTCCACGACGCTGCGTTTAAAATCCTCTGCACAGGAGCAGCGGCGTCAATGGAGCTGTGAAGGAAAACATGCATGGTACACACACACACACACTCAAGCAATCACGCGCACGCACGCCTCCCCCCTTGCGCATGCACGGCGACACAAATATGCTCGTAAAACGCGCGGGGCTTAAAAGAAAGGACAGAAATGTGCGTCTCACTCACCTCGCAGTCCTCTCCCCATTTTTTCTCTCTCTCTCTCTCTCTCTCTCTCTCTCTCCGAGCGAGGGACCGCTCCAGCCTCCAGTGACGTCACGCAGCTCCTCTCTGCAGCATGGAGAGAGGAGCAGGCCTGCAGAGGACGAGCAGGGAGGAGGAGGAGGAGGAGGGAGGAGGAGAGATGTGCAAGAACATGAATCATGAATAAAAGTGAAACACACACACATCATCAACAACCTCCCGTCTCCTGGTTGAGCACAGATGACTGTAGGTGTGTCTGCTGGGGCTGAGGACGAAGCAGGAGGGACACAGCCACTACACATCCTGGTCCTGCCAGCTGCTGCTTGTCTCTGAGAATCAATCAACACCAGGGGATTGAGAAAAATCATCCAGGAGACATAAAAATGTCCGCACATCAGTTGAGGCTCCCGCTGATTACATCCCAGGTAGGGTTTGTGGCACAGAAGAAGAAAGAAGGGCCTGTGTCCCCTGGGAGGTTTGAGGGAGAGGTGTGCAGAAATATGAATCATGAATAAAACAAACATCCGTCCCGTCTTCTGATTGAGGACAGATTACTGTATCAGTGTGTGCCGAGGTTGTGGGTGTGTACAGACCCACAACACATCCCCATTCATCCCTCTCACAATTGCAGCCTGGTCCTGCCAGCTGCTGCCTGGCTCTGAGAATCATAAACATGTCTGCACGCAATGAGATTCCCACAAACTTTTGATTTACCCTCCAGGTAACATTTCGGCACAGGCCACTTTCCTCTGCGCCTGAATCGTTACCTGGGAGGTAAATAAAAAAGTACGGGAGAGATGTGCAAAAAATATGAATAAAAACACATCAACACCGTCCCATCTTCAGGACACCACCTGCGTCTGCTGAGGCTGTGGACAAAGACAACAGACTGAAGCAGGAGGGACAGACCCACAACATGACCCCGTTCATCCCTCTCACACAAGTTGGTCCGGACAGCTGCTGCTCGGCTCTGAGAGTCGATCAACATCAGATAATTGTTATCCAGGTGACAAAATAATGTCCACACACCAATTGAGGCTCCAACTCAGTCACGTTTCAGGCACAGAAGAGCTGTTACCTGGGAGGGTAATAGAAATGTTGTGGTAGCCTCAACTGGTGTGTGGACATTTCTTGTCTTCTGGTTCGCTTATCAAGTTTGGATGTGAGTGCTTTCATATACTTTCCAAAACATCATCCAGGTTTCATGGCTTTATACCTCACATCTTGCCAAACGTCCAGTTTGTTTCTCAGACAGTCTTTAATACAAAGGAGGACCACAAGGAGTTCAGCATTGAATTGGCACCAGCTGGTTTTCTTCTTGGGGAAGCTCAGATGTTTGCTACAATAATATTACATTTGTTTTGAAAAAAGCAGGAACTTAACTTGAAGTCCACTTTTGAGTTAATAAACTGCTTGCACAGTATTGATCCTGCTCCCATTTCATTACCTTTATGTTTTCACCCCTGCCCATTTGTTGGTTGGTTGGTTTGTAAGCAAGATTACATAAACTTGATGCAAAGGATGTGCTATGGGTCAGGGAAGAACACCTTACATGTGGTGTGGATCCACATCAGGAGGCAGATCCAGGAATTCTTTATCTCTTTCTTTAAGATTGATCTGGCACATTTAAGGGACTGGTATCTATGAGTGTGTGAAATTTGGTGCAGCAAAGACTGATTAAGACATTTGTTATAGTACTTGTGTATTGAATTTAAATGTTTTAGGTTAAAGAATACATAAGAATTGCACCATTTCCTAATGTATCTGTTGCACAGTGGATTTAGAAGCAGAATTTAGATAATATAAGAAAATATTGGACAGTTGAATTAACACTAAACCTTGAATAGCAGCTAGATTTCTTCCAAGCCAGAATCTATCTTGCCAGGCTCCAGGCTATTTGTGTCCTAACCAACTGGCACCCATCATGACGTCGCCTATTCATTAGTAAACTGCCATTTTGAAGCCTTCGTATTCTGCATTTTGTCCAGTGCCATCTTGGTTTTTTGAAGCCAGAAGTAATTATATTTGGAGGAGCAGGGGGTGGAGCCTGAATGAGAGGACAATGCACATTCACCTCCACCTGCCATCTGCAGCTATTGGCTAGTTCTAGCTGTCAATCACGCCATATCCACACCCCCAATGCATGTCATGCTTTATCGTCTATTTGAGTCTAAATGGGACCATAAATCACAAAATGAGCATCATGCTGTATTGAAGAAGACAGAAATTAAGAACATAAACCCTTTGTAAAATGTGTAGTTACCTTATAAATCAAGAGAGAATGACAGTCATTTTTTGTTTTGTTTTGTCGAGTCACCCTCTGCTGGTCATTCGAGAGAATACAGGTTTCAGGCACTTCTGCAATGGCTTCACTTTCAGGACCTGCAGTCTACTTCCATTTTTATACACAGCATATGGTCCCAACCAAAGAAAGTCAAACAAATCAGTGTCTCATGAGGGAGTGTCTGTGTCTTTGGTTTGACGACAGCTAGAGGAAGTTCGTAAAGAGGTTAGCATAGATGCTGCGATAGCATCAGTTATATCTGAACTGTAGAGTATCTCCCGGTTGAAAGACGAGCAAAGATCGACAGCGAAGGTTTCTCTCAATGAAGAAGATGTTCTCGCTTTTCTCCCGATTGGCTTTTGCAAGTGTGACAGGCAGTGATAGACAGATGGTTTCATCCAATCAGCTGCCAAGTATAATTTGAAAGCACCTGCCCTTTTCCAAGCTGTTTCCATCGAAGCCTTCCCAGATGGTTTTGTGTAACAAACCATCTGCTGCTTCAGGTTAATTTATTAATGAAGAACATTTTAGAGACTCTTTTGGGTGGATTGTGGCAGGGGGGGGGACTTTGAAATCTGACATCAGTATTTCTAATTTCCTAGATATGGCTCTAGTGTCACTGAAGATCGTGGTGGCATCAACTTGAGTAATTAATGTTTCCATTATAAGCTAAAAATGTATTAAATCTATATTGTTGTTTAAAATTTTTGTTGTTTGTTTAACACTGTTACATACATATTAATAGTGTAACAGCTGCTGTTCCTTGTTGGGTTTTTAAATCTTAAATACAGCTCAACATTTACAGGTCATTTTAATGTGTTTACAACAACTTGTATGTTATTTCAAAAACTGTAATCTTACATCTTCTTGTCATTTCCACTGCAAAACACGGTATCAGCTGTGCACTGTTTATTTCACCGAGCGTCCTCGATACCACAAAGCTTCAGAAGACTCTGGAACAGGGTGTTTATGTGTCGGGGTCATTACTCTTTCAACTAATCCCACAGCAAGTTGCTCTGTGGTGACAGAAAAGAAAAATAGAAACAAGGCTACACAACAAGAAATCCGCTCTCAGTGTTTTATGATCCAGGTGATGTTTAGGTCTCATGTATCACTGCCTGGGGAGGTTTTCTGAACCAGTGACACAAAAATGTTTGTGTACTTTCTGCAAGTATTTTAGTATTTCGATAAACCTTTTTTTACTCTCAATATTATCCAACCAAATTCAGTCTTGATTGATCTTGGCTCGACTGAGGCACTGCTAAAGTGAGGCTACATTAAAGGGTAAGCACGTAAAACAACCCTCCTCTTTGTGAGCCAGGACTTGATATAAAGTGCACTGTACCTGCAAGTAAACATGAGTGGTCATGGCAAAGATTTAAATATTTTCTATGTGAACCGATTAACAATATTTAAATGCAGTTTATGCAGGAAAATGGATTTGCAAGGATATACTCTCCCCAAACATGACATATGATAACGTGTGTGTGTGTGTGAGTGTGAGTGTGTGTGTGTGTGTGTGTGAGTGTGTGTGTGTGTGTGTGTGTGTGTGTGAGTGTGTGTGTGTGTGTGTGTGAGAGAGTGGTGAGTGAGTGAGTGAGTGAGAGAGAGAGTGGAGAGAGAGAGAGAGAGAGAGAGAGAGAGAGAGAGAGAGAGAGAGAGAGAGAGAGAGAGAGAGAGAGGGATCCATTTAGGAGCTCAAGCACCACTTACTGGTCAGATAAGAGAAGTACACTATGATAAAAATAACAATATAAGTGCAATTTGTCACCTATAACAAAAATAACCTTTTTTATTGTGATGTCATGTGTCAGGCTGAACAATGGACTGACTCAAATGCATTTAATGATGTTTTTAGGATGTACTGCGCAGTCCTTACTGCACAGTGTCGTATGAAATGCACCCCAAAAATTTGAATGGTAAATACATGGCTCATTTTGTCTTCTACAGTAAATTACACAAATTATATTTGATGCATGGATCTTGTAATAAAACTTACAAAATCATTGTGAAAGTCTTCAAAATGCATCGACACGAAGTGCCCTGCATGGATGTTAAGTGAAATGTGCGGCAGTATAAGAGGTGATTTCCATACAGCACATTAACATTTAAATGAATAAATCAAATTAATATTTCTGTTGTAGAGAGAGATGCTGTCCATCCTTAAGATTGTCCTGTATTTCACAGTAACAGCTGACACCTTCATGGGGTTTCTAAAATAAAACAAAACCCCATCATAATTTAAAAAGTAAAAGCCCAAAACCTGTTACATCAATCTCTATCCCTCTACGCCCTCCGCATGCTGCACTCATCCAGTCCTGACAGGGAAAGACTGACACACAAAAGCTTAAAAACTCTCTCCCTCAGGAGATTTTGATAGGATGAATGTGAGGCCGGGGCCGTTTTCTCGCTCTCGCGTCAAAAATCGTGGCAAATTTAGACTGAACACCTTTATCCATCCCTCCTTATTCATATTTATGAGCAGTGACTGACAAACTCATTGTTGGGTAATTACAGTGTGGTGAACCTTCATTCTCTTTAGATTGGTGGAGACTGAGAAATGCTGTGCTTTGGCTTGCTGCACTAATGCAAACCTCTCCCATGTAGATATTATTAGGCGCTGTTTGCTTAGCAACCACAACACATGTCTGACATTTTTTTTGGTACAATTAAAGTGTTTTCGCCCGGAGTTTATTTCATTTTTGACAGCGAGGCTGTGAAAAGGTGATAAAGGAGCAGAAGAGACAAGATGGAGGCCACATCTCATATTATGTTTATGTTTGATACTAAACATTTACATTTAGTAAATTGTTTAACACTTGTCTTTATAATCATGTCAACATCAAATATGAACTTAGTGGAGGAGACAGACACCCAGAAGAAGCATGTTGGATTCTACATTAGTATTTGTGGAACTATATCCTTACAAGCATCCCACAGTATATTACTGTGTCTATCTGACCTTAAAGTCAATTTAATTCAATAGGTCGCGTTAGTCACACAACACATCAATAAGTCATGGCTCTGTGATGGAGCAACATCAATATCTCGATTAAAAAAAGGGGCTAGAAAGCAGTTAAAGCTTTAAACAGCAGGGGGCACCAGTAATATGCAAGGATTAGCTGATATACATGACAGTTACTGAGAGATATATTTGTCAGAGCATGATTATATTAAACATTAGGGTGATTATTCTCCCGTTATCAGAAGCAACGAAATTAAGAGAATATAATAAATGAATACATGTTGTGTAAAGGCTTCATCTGCCATATTATTCCTCTGTGATCATTGAGATCAATATCCTGATCAGAGACCACACACTGAGCATAAAGGACAGTCAGCCTCCTGCAAGCACGAGGAATTCATGTTACATCACCTCGTCAAATGGGCTTTTGCCGTCTGTTAACACTCACAGGACAACACAATGGAACTACACGCAGGCCGACTTCAGCCAATACAAGTGTATCAAGTGGCGCGCTCGCCAAAAGGATAAAAATGTGAAACTGCCAGTTTACAGCTTGAGAATCATCATCACATTCACTTCACGACAATGCAGCAGCTCGACTGTTAAGTGTACAGTTTATCATCGAGCTGTCCGGCCACGACAGATGAGCTCACACACACAAACAATGGGGAAGATATAAAACATTTGGAGATCGTCTTAATAATAATAGAGAGAAAAAACTGTCCTGCTGTTACTTACAGTTGGTGCTTAAAAATGCATCAGTGTTCTGCAGAAATACTAAGACCGCGAAAAAAACTGATACTGAGAAACTATAGTCTAATCTTCTCCAATGATAGGAATGTATCTTTAGAATTTTAGAATTAAAAATTAAAATATTAAAATATTGAAAATGAATTTGCATTACCAGTCATTTGATATAGTGCTTATGCAATAATTTGTAGGTATTTTTAACTTTGTAAAGATCTGTTTACATTAATTACTACATTAAATAGCAGTTTTCTGGAACATGTACTTTATAAAAAAAAAAAAGGTATTATTGGGGCGGTGAATACTGCGCCCTGTGTATTCATTCTAGTGAATGCTGTGTTTCTGCAGTATGATAAACAAGTGTTACGTCTTGTGTCCAAAAAAACTTGGAAAAGCAGAATCTGTTTAACATAATTCATCATTTGTGCAAACAGTTAGTGCAAAGTAGAATCCACGTGCACATGTTTCCGCACCAAGGCTCACACAGAGTGCATTAATGTTGAGATATAATGACAGACACTGGGGTTTGTGTTGCAAACAGCGCAGTGAATGTAAAGCCATTGTTGGTGATTTCTGAATGGAAACGGATCTTGCAGAGTGAAAACGTATTAATGTCCCAACATGGTAATGGGTCTTATTGCAAAAGCCCCGTGTATCACAATGACAACGATTATCCAGATCTCTGCATTCCTAGCTTGAGCCATGGATGTTGCCATAGTAACACGAGTATGTCTTATCAAGTACAGCCCTTGTGATTTTTTCATTGCAACTTATTTAGGCTGTTCACTGTAGGTATGACAACAGGCTGTCGAGTTGTTGCATTCATTTCCATGTTAATGGAGTTAACAGGCGTCGTGCGTTGTTTTAACCTCTGACCCCTCCTTGTCAAATTGTTGTCAGCTAATATTAAATTAGGCTTCTAATAGAGGCTTTTTATGTAAATGACGTGAAATGCTTTGAAACTATAAATAGGCATCACTCAGAGCTCATATGATGGTCTGTGTGATATCGAAACATTCTTTGCTGTGCCTCAATGACCAGATTGTGAAAAGCTATTCATGATACTGGATATTCCAAGGTGCTGATGTTGGATGGTTTAATCTTATTCATCAGGATCACAGTGTATTCAAAATGTATCACCGTGATGAATGAACAGCGTGCACGAAGTCTACTTCTGCAGTTTTGTTGCTGAAGTGTTCACATTAAAACATTAAAAGCTCCTGGTTTCACATCCTTTTCGCCAAATCCTGTGTAAATACGACTGAAAGCGGAGACTTGAAGTCGCATGTCATCAGTCTGGAGACACACAATTCCCTTATCTCTGCACCATTTTGCTTGCATAGCATAACCAAAAAGGGCAGATGTTATTTGAACTTGGTAGTCACTTTGTAGCTCCGACTTGTCACATACTTGCGATTTCTTCCCTCATTGAAAATAATGAGGTTGTTTGATGTGGAACCACTATGGGCCGTAATGAGACGAGTACACTGTTCAGGACACATGAAAGCTCTCCAGTTCATTTGGACCAATGAGCGGCCATTACGGCGCGGGACCGAGACACCATGGAGGTCTGCTGACTCTATGAAGGGGCGCAGGATTTAATGATGGCGGCAACTGCTAAATCTGTCGTCCTTTTAACTTCTGGTGGAAGGAGGGAGAAGATATTTCAGAGGTGTTAAACATGGGGAGACCTGCAACTTCTGAGGGCATGGCGAATGAGCCACATGAACAGAAACACGGTCAAATTAAAAGCGACTTTCTGCGGCACAGGTACTGCTGGACACGGCAAATGAAGAGAATCTGCTACATAAATTAAAGCCCTTGATTGTAAAAGCTCTGCCACTGTTTAAGTGATTGTTCAACTTCAATCACGCTTCTGTATTCGTTCATAATGATAATTTCTTTGAGGGTTATTCTCAAAAAAATACTGTTTTCACGACTCGCAGAGTGATGGATCCATAAATTATCTTTTTATCGTCCAGAGGCAGGAAGCAGCACATCTACCTCTCGTCATATCAATCTCTTCACAAGACGCCACTGTCGGTGGTGCCAAAAGAGACACACAGAGTGGATGAGTAGGAGGAAGGAGAAGCTGATGGTGATGGAAGGATCAGCATCTATTCATTTATCTGCAGGACGACGGAGGAAGAGCCCCAGCTGAGTCAGGGTTAATATTCTCCAGGCTCAGTTCTGGGGGAACATTGTGATTTGTCACTTCACTGGTGAGCTCCAGTGCCGAGGGTCTAGTTAATGGTTAGACGCAGCATCCTGCCACTGGGCACCATTTTGGCTCCATAACAAAAGGAAGGCCTGCCTCAGCCTCTGAGTGCTGTGGAGGAGCGGGGACCCGGACACTATCTGTCTCCCCAGTTCCTGGGCAGTTAATAGTTAACCGACAGGTGGATGCATCAATCCTGAGGAGCGACGCAGAGTACAAATGCACACACACAGACGGTGGGAGACCAACGCTGATGCCGTAAACATATCTTGTTAACAGGAAGCAGACCCTATGCCGCCACGGCACTGAGTGACAGGATCACGGATGACTAACAAGAAAACCTCTTCTGTTTCCACACAAGGCATTTGTGCTGATGATTCTTCGACGCTGAAATTAGCATCATTTCAAATGGCTTAATTCAAGAAAACAGATAATTTTTTTTGCACCAGTGATAAAATGGAAAACAATGTGCAAGTCAGAATCCGAGGTTGACAAAAGTATTCGATAGATAACATGTATATAAATGTATTTGAAACCCTTTTCCAGTGCTGAGGTGTTAAGTCTTTCAAGCACTGCTCATTTTCTCCATACCATCTTTCAAAGCTGCAAAAGCAATTACCAAAACTACAATGTAAAATCACATTGTTAATGCACATGGTGATTGCTTACAACACGAGACAAGGGAGTTTGGGGACCTGCAGTAGAGAGAAAGCGCTTCGATTTTTAAATGTGTACTGCTGATCTGACTCATACATATGAAAGCCCCCTTTTAAAGCTCCAAGAATCACAGGAGGGGGACACAAACGTGTCTCTTTAGGTTTCCAACACTCTACAGGTTTGAGATCAGAGGCGGCTTCCGTCTGATTTACGGTCGGTGCTTTTAGGCTCATGGGAAACATACTGTAGCATATACGTCCCTGTGTGACCCCAGCATGGCTCCTATACACCCAGACAAGGGGAGACGTCACTCTCTGCGCACCCACCCCCGGTGAAAGTGACAGTCCATCACCAGCTAAAAGCCACTGGAGGGTGGGGGTGAGCGAGGGCAGAGCGGGCCATTATGCACTGTTGAGGGGAGGGAACAGTGAGGGATGAGGGAGGGGAGTGTGTGATGCTACAGCTCTGCTATGCCACCAACCGGGGGATGAGCAGCCACGTCTTTAATGGAGAGACGATACTTTTAATTTGTGCTGAGCAGCGTCATCCCACGGACCCAGAGTGGTGGAGAGCAACTTAGTACATTTAAGTACAAATCTATTACATTATACTGTAATGTGCTGCATTTCAGAAAGCGCATACCTCCACCACGGTTCTTTTGATGTTTTGATCTGCACCAAACTGCACCAAATCATACATTTCTGTCACCTAAACACGTCAGATTTATTCATCAGGATCCATGAATTATTCTCTGAGAAATCCAGAAAATTTTGAAAAACGCACAATCTTAAAGAAAGTGACAAAAAAAAAAAGCATTTCCGGATCTGCTCCAGAATGTAATGGGTTCTTCCTCGGGTGATGCAATACCCCTACACAAAATTTCATGGAAATAGGTTGAGTAATCTTTGCACAGTCCTGCTCACAAACAAACAAAAGCAGATGAAAACCTAACCTCCTCGATGGGGGGGAACTGTTTTTTAACTCCACTACCTTAATTCTTCACTGCAGACCAGCCTATGATGCAAAAAACTAATTCACCCAGTGACCGGCACCGACAGATTTGGTTGGTGTCAGAGGAGAATGGTTGCGGTTGCAGCTGATGTTAACTCAGATATACTGGATATAAACACTCTATAAGACAATTGTGTGGAGCAAACAGGAATCTCAGAAAGCACGACACATTGAACCTTCAGAGGGATGAGCAGCGACAGCAGGTTCCTCTCCTGTCAGCCAAGCACAGAAACCTGAGGCTGCAGCAGATACTGGTTCACCAGAACTGGACCAGTAAAGACCGGAAGAAAGAAGCCTGGTCTGGTGAATGTGGATGTTCTGTTGAGGCACTTGGATGAAAAACCCATTTTAATAACTGGCTTCTTACTGTGAGTGATCAGGTCCAACATGATTTTCTGCTAAGAAAAGTTACTTCACACGAGGGTTGAAGTGGAATTGTTGATTCTTTTGTCAGTAGTATTTACAGTCAGAGAAACACGTTGCGGTCATAACATTTACTCAAGTACTGCGACTGAAGTACAGAAGCAACATTATGATGTAAAGTGCCACTATTGTAACATGACATGATCGTATAAATATTCATATTTAGTCCACATTTAAAAGGCAATCACTGATAGTGAAATCTAGATGGGAATTATTATTCATAGAAATGTATCAGGACCTGAAATAATTTCTGGAAAAACATAGAATTAAATAGAATACAACCGAATAGAAACACACAACAAAACTCTTAGAATAGCATAGAACAGAATAGAATAGAATACAGACACACAACATACTGTACAACAAACAGACAACATAATAGAATAGAACTGACCAGAATAACACACAATAGAATAGAGCAGAACAAAGATAGTGTAGAAGATACTTTAATAGAATGAACCATAAGGGAATACAAGATGATAGAATTCTGTATAAATCAATAGTCCTATTTATTCTAAGGCAAATGTTAAAAAAAATAAAAAAAAAGCTCTCATAGACAAATGAAGTGATTTTAAACCATTAAAACCAGCCACGGTGTGATTCCCTCTTAGGTCAGTCATGTTCCTGTCCAGACCGGAATGAGCCTCTCGTTTCTCTGCTGTTCTTTGCTAATGGCTCCGAATCACGAGTGTCACAATTCCGCGGGCATTAAAACAACTGTTGCGGCTGCTGCTAATGCTCAAGTATCTACATTTTGCATAGATTTCATGGAGCTCGGAGGAGCGCGGCGCTTTTGGGTTTGATGCTTCATTTAGATGCAGAATACATACTGTAGTTGGCGGTGAGGCTGGTGTGCAACATGCAAATCGTCGCCCTGCTTGATGGGAGGGTGCACGGTGTGAGCAGCGCGTGTTCAGCCCACTCATTTTCATACTACTAGTCTTTATGTCCCAGCAGCGGCCTCCTCTCTCCCAGTCTCTGATTCCATCTTGGCAATGACAGATATGCACACACTTGCACACACACTTGCACACACACTTGCACACACACACGCACACACCCATGCACGCGCGCTAATACACTTCACATACACTCTGGATCGGCCTCCCTCGCTCCCTTCTTTCTCTCAGCGGAGCACACATGCGCACAGCCGCCTCAGACTTCAACGCGTTCCCCCTGCATCTCTGTGGCTGAGCCGTCATTATCTCGAGAAAGTGCCAGTGTTTGGCCACAGCGCGCCTCCTTCCCGGCGCCGAACTGAGCAGCACAGACGCGGGCTGCCGGCGGTGACACGCCTGTCACAGACATGCCTCATTACTGCTGCTGCAAATGTCAAAGCACTAAAGTAATCACTCACACCTCGACTGGACACGCGGTCACGCCGTAATTTATTTTATGGGTAGAGGGGTTAACAGTCGTGCGTGTATAGAGTGATGTTATGCAGATGGGCGCATTTTTTACACATTTCTTCTCTGTTTCTACTTTGTGAAACGGCCGCATGCTTTTGTGGATATTTGCAGCAGGTAATATCATGATGGACGTTTTTTTAGTTTTTTTTTTATACAGGAGCACAAACTTCCTTCAGAGTCATTACTGTCTGTGCAGCAGGTTTTAACTGTGCAATTCTCTCTCTCTCTCTCTCTCTGTGTGTGTGTGTGTGTGTGTGTGTGTGTGTGTGTGTGTGTGTGTGTGCACCTGAAGCTCTTCCTCCACATACTGCACGTCAAAGTATATAGGAGCTGGTCAGTTCACTGTTTGTGCTCTTTTGTTTGAAGAAGAAAGTAATGAGAGCATGTAGGTGGGGATTTAGCCGCGGACATGTATCATGATTGATTCAAATGATCCTTCAGTGTCAGAGGAAGCTGTAGTACTCTACCACCAGCTGATCGGGTTAATGGTTAACATGTCATCCTGTATGTCACAACAAGCCGCTGTCACGGCCCTCAGCCCGGCATGGTCTGGACCACAGTCAGGGAGGGATTGTCATGGGAGGAGGCGAAAGGAAGCTAATCAGGTCTGTGTGAGCGAAACAGTCCAACTCCTTTGTGCTGAGGGGAAATAGAGACTCAGGTGATAACTCTATGTTCTATAAGCTCTGTGGGTTCATATTCATCTCATTTACAGCTGGTATTTCAATGTGTTGCGTGTGATTGACTTGCAGTCAGTTAGGGCTTGACCACATGAACGTACAGGTAAATGCACACGTGATGCAATGAGGATGAACTGTGTGAAGTGTAAATGTATTAGCATTGTCGATCCACATACAACAAGTACGTGGGCAGAAATGTGTGATTGCTCGTGGCTGTTCTAAACTGGCTGCTCCAGTGAACACGTGAAGCCGGCTTCTCCTCAGGCCTCAGCATTGGATGTTGTTCAAGACACTCGTAGATGGTATTTAAAGCCAGGGTTGGTAATCCTGGAAAAGCAGCAAGAGCAGGCTACACTGAAAATATGCAACTGATATGTTCAACTCCTTCCCACTGGTCCTCTCGTCAAAGAACCACATGAGCACACACTGTCTTCCAACTGCTGGAAGACGACTTTTCTGTAATCTGCTGGCTAACTTCTGGCTATCATCTCGGCTTGAGCGGTGTATGCCCCCCCCCCAGCTTGGTTAGTAACAGAAAGGTAAGCCTGTGAATCATTGATCAATCCAAGTGAAATGATTGGACGAATTTATTTTCTCACTTTCTTTATCATTGCAGGATAGAAGGTTTTTCAACATTTTCATATTTTAAAATAATTCATCTTGATTAAAAAAGATCAGGCACATTTAGGGAAGTGATACCTGTGAGTGTGTGAAATGTGGGGCAGCTTGATTGAATTTAAGGAGACCGTTGGGCCCTGGCAGAGGTACGTACCTTACACAGTGCCATTCTAGTTTGTTTTGTGTTATGAAACGATGAAAAAGCTCCGTGTTTCTGCACAAACTGGAAGCGACGAGCACCCAACACACTGGGATTTCAGACGAGTCGGTTAAGCAGAAATAAATATAATGTTTTTCTATGGATTGTCCAGATTCCCACAGGTTGCCGCATACACACATACGCTGCAACAGGCTGCTGCCGCAATACAGTAAGGGCTCATACCTGGAATGTTCCAAGGGCAGCTGTACATTTTCCTATGTAATTGAATTGCCATGAAGTCATTCAGCTGGCTGGGTATGTTCACTGCTTTCCATTCACTAACGGTACAGCACACACTGTAAGTCCTTTGACATAGTTACCATAGAGATGTTGTTCAACAGATAAAAGTGGCAGACCGGGGTCCTTGACCTTGGAGTTGACTTGTAATTTACGAAGGAGCAAGGGAAAACTTCTTTTCTACATCGTGTGCTTTGCCTGATCAGTAATACAAATGACGAATTTGGGAGCCGTAACAATGGAAGGAATTAGGCACTCCAAAATGTTTGCATAACGAGGTCCTTCTTGCTGCAACGGTTCTCCTCTTTTTAATCACCTGCGCTCTCCAGACCACCTACACCCTTCTTCATGATCAGATACAGGACCTAAGGGTTGATGCATGATCCGAGGAATTAATCTGCTAAGGCTGATTGCCATTACCGCCATGCGATTATGCACCTTGATTACTGAGTCCACCCCAAGGACAATGACGCGCCACGGTGCCCATTTTAAAGGTGCGCATAAAATTACATGGTGATTACCCCACAATAGATCAATCCACAGGCGAATGAGACCGCGTGGCCATATAGGCCGTCTCAAGTAGTACTGTGATTATTAATAGGCACTTGAGGTGACCTGATACCTGAAGCTTGAATCACAGAAACTGCCTCAGATCCTTCATGTAAGCAAATAAATTCATTTTTTATACGCTCTGAAAGTCATTATTGGATTATTGTTGTAGAGGTAGGATTGTTTGGAGTTCAAGCATGGATAAAAGGGGTGCTGGGCCCCTTCAGAGACAACTGGGGCCGTACGAGTCCCTCTTAAGCTCGGTGTGGCGACACAGACGTGGATGGGCTTCACTCTGAGGAGGGCAGCATGCTCCGGTTATAAACCTATAAAATATAATATAGATGTACTGGAGGTAAACCTTTGCTTGTGTATGATGCAAAAATAAATAGGTTATGTTTTTTGGGCCATTCAGAAGAGTAATGAAGTAATGAACATGTAAGTACAAATCATTCCTCAGTGACACTTATCCTCATTCTTCGTGCTCATCTAATCCTTCACCGTCATTTTTAGAGATGATTTTCTTTTATTTAATCCTGAGCCAAAATGCTCATTTGGTAGAGCAGATAAATAGTCCTATTGACTTATCCAGAAGCAATCCTGCATCAAGTGATTAATTGGATGAGACAATATAGAAGGGAAATCACATCCGCTCATGGTTTCCTCTTCAGTCACATATGGAATGCATTAGTCACACAGAAGCACTACTTTGGATAAACCCCCCCACAATGCAACAGCGCTAATGTTAACATGTTTGCATTAGTGACACCATGGTAAGGATTTAATGTGCTCGTTGTGGTACCACTCGGAGCAGAGGTTCTGCGGAAACCTGGATGTCATGTGACCTCTCTGCACAATTACTTAATAGCTTCAGCAATTTACACATTTCTACAGGAGAGAGAAAAATGTCAGTCAGTGGAAAAGATCCGATTCACGTCTTTAGACCTAAAGGAAGGTTTATGGTCAACACATTTGATAAAGATGAGCTGAAACTGGTCTGCTCACATGCTGCAGATAAATCAAGGACCATCTACAGTATGCAAATGTGAATTTTCAGCTTCCAAATGCAGAAATTCCATCAATGGCCAGAGTTCAATAACTCTTCAGTCTTCAAGTGTGTGAATAATGGTCACTGTGACTGCACATCACTGCAATTCAAAACCTCAACCATCCACCACTGCACAATGTTTGCCACTAAAACAACACGGGTGAGGGAAGGCATGTTGATGTCGGACCATGTGCTGTTGTACGTGATGATGAGTGATGGAAAGCAGTGGACGGGTACATACTATTCACAGTGCTCCATGTGGCGGCTCTTATTTTCACACTGCTACAGTATGTTTGTCAGCTACAGACAACGCAGGCACTTACGCACTGCCGTGGGCAAGCTGGGCTGTGTTCTGCCAGCCGACTGCGTCATGGGCACATGCATGTCCTATGTATACCGCCACAGAGTCCCTGGTAATACATGCCTGCATGGTTAAGAGCTTTATGATTAGAAACAACAACCTTCTTCCCCAAATCTCATGTATACTTTGCACTATATTCACATTTGCTTACTTAAAACACTACTTGACCTATGCTTTAAAGTGTGTGATTTTTAGCACTATAGGAAAATACAGTGCCAGTGGGGTCTGTGCTTGATTTAGTCACGTACAAATTGTGTTGCTTTGAAGAAACTGCCAACAGGAGCAGTATTGGCTTGCACCACTGCCTTGTCTTTCTACTCTTTTAAAAATTCTAATAGAGAGATTTCTACAAGAATGCACAGGCAGTTTTGACAAGAGGAGAAAGAATACATGATAATAGACCATAATTGCATCCAGCAAATGAGTGGAAATTAATATTTTTATTGCAAAAATGGATGAGTGAATGAACAAAGGAATGAATGAACCGACAGCATCAGATCATCTCACTGACAAGGTAAGAAAATGTCCTGTTTAACAGGTTTCCTGTAGAGATTATCGTGGCGTTCTCAGTGTGCGTCTCTACATTTACATCATGAGAAAAGTGATATTTGAAGTCGAGTGGATCCAGAACCACAGCACTGAGTAATAGGGTATTCACTTTAATGTGCTTGAGTCAAAAGCTGCGTGAGTCACAGGGCAGAGCTGTGTTGTCTAATGCTCGGGCTGCAGTGTGGTGCCACAGGTGGCCTGTTCGAATGTATATTTTGGGAAGAGAAACACTCTTGTGAATTCTCCGATGGGGGGTCTCAGCACTGTGTGAAACAGATTGGACAAAGTGTGAGAGGAAATAAGAGTTGGTCGATGAATCTGAACCATGCACAAGAAACTTGCTGCTTCCAGAAAACGTTTATTTTGTTCATAAACTTTTCATAAAAATAACAACATCAATATTAATTTAAAGTATTGTAGAAACTATGTATGTACAAAATCTTTACTTGAACAGTTAATATAACTTAAGGCGATTTAAATTACTTTTTTGCAATACCCTGTTGGTGACAATTTCACCAAACTCTCAACATAGTTTTATACTATTTTTTATCTTATTTTGTATTTTTTTTATTTTTTGCTAAAGTGAACATTTCAGCATTCATTCCAGTAAAAGATATCATCCGTCAAACCCTTCTCATCATCAAGGTTAAGTCCACAGAAACTTGCAGCAATGTGTGCTACCTGATTTACTCAAAAGCAATGATTATATGATTTGTTCGTCATGTCTAACTTGATTAAACACAGTTCTGTACATACTGCCAAATCATGTGTTGGTTGAAAAGCCACATCATAACTAGTGTACATTCTGGTCCCTTTTAAATCCAGATCAGCAGTTCAATGAAACAACACTCATCATACCAAAACTGGGATGAAGTGCGAAAATGTTTCTGATATCAAATTGTAACATTTAAAATATTGTGTTACTAAACAGTAGCCCTCAAAAAACCAAGACATTATTCATTATAATACATTTCACTTTAGAAATGACACTCAAATGTGATAAATGTAAAATATACAGTTAGCTATAAAAATACAAAGAAGTACAGTAATACAAATATATTTATTTCCCATTTATGATATATCTTTCACAACTGTAATAATCCAAACAATTGTAACACAACACAAAGACCAATGACAAAAAACACCGACATCTAAATGATAAAGAAGTTTTAAAAAAACTGTAAATTTGATCAAAGATGGACAGCTTTATGGTCGAAGCCATAAATGTGTTCGCCTACATTCATGTCAGTCGCCCTCACTGTGCAGTGAAAGAGTAGCTTGACAGTGGTTGTTAAAGGAAAAGGAAACACTGACATAAACATGCATCTTAAGGAACATCGTCCAAAACCATTGCTCTAAGAATGCTAAAAGCAAAAATAAGAATCTTAAATGGCGATAGTTAATAATCTGTAAGTGCAAACCATCCAGGCCCAGAGGCGGATGGAGGATGGAGCTGTCCACATGAAGAGGTGCTGAACAGCAGTCATGCAATGCCGAAGCAGAGAGGTTCGACTCTGACAGAAACAGCAGCCAGTCACTGATGAGCTGTTTACTTTTATAATGCACCTTTGCCTGGAGTCAGCCACGTCCGCAGCAGGCAAAAAAAGGCGAAGCACAACTTCTTCACTCCCTCTCTGCTCCTCAAAAACAGCGAATATGCGCAAAACCTCAGGACTCGCCGTGTCAGACCAACTCAGACGTCAAGTTGCGGTCAGCTGGCTCATCTTCCAAGACGGAAAGATCCTAATGTTGTATGTGCGAGTGAGGGGAACGTGGCCTTGTCTTCAAATCCCCTCGGGGAGAGTGAACGGCCACGCGGCGGCGGTCACCTGAGGCTTTAGTTCCATTTTCTCCTTCTGTTTCAGGTGTACGCGCCCGTGCCGCTTCCTCTCGTCGCTGCGGGCGAACCGTTTGCCGCACACGTCGCAGGAGAACGGCTTCTCCCCGGTGTGAGTCCTGGTGTGGGTGGTGAGGTGGTCGCTACGGCTGAAGCTGCGCAAACAGATGCGGCACTGGAAGGGTTTGTGGCCCGTGTGGATGCGGATGTGCCGGTTGAGCTCGTCCGAGCGAGAGAAGCGCCGGTCGCAGCTCTCCATGGGGCAGGTGAAGGGTTTCTCTTTGGCTGGGCCGTGGGAGGCGGCGGGGCTCTTTCTGGCCCTGGGGGACTTGGTCACACGGGTCGTGTAACTTTGGGCGAAAGAATCTGGCAACAAGGAAGAATACAGGATGGAGTCTATGGTGCTTGGTAAAGCTGGCGATGTGTATAAGGAATCACACTGATTAGATGGCTGTGGGGGCTCGGGGAAGGGTTTCAGGTTGGAGGAGAGGCCCATCGGTGGTGGGGGAGGGAGGTAATTATTGTACAGGGGGCTGGAGTAGCTCTGAGAACAGGTGTCAGAGAAACACGGCTCCTGCTTGATGCCCCCCTCCACTTTAAACTCCATCTCTGGGTTGGGACAAATCGGGGGGAACGTGTCCAAAAGTTCCTTAACATCCATCTGCTGATCGGGGGGGAAGTCGCTTGACATGGGGAAGGTTTCTGTCTGGAAACTCGTCTCCAAACAGTCGGTCTTGTTAAATGCCCCCCACTCGTAGCAGCTGCTCTCAAACTCATTCTTGACCACGACGGGGAAAGACGCGGCCTCGGACTTTGGTTCAGCATTCTTCTGGTGTGGAGCTCTTGGGGAGCCGAAGGTGAGCTGGGAAGTGGACGGGTCTTGGGCCTGGCTGCCGGCCTGGTCATCGGCATACCTGTGGCACGTCTGGTCCGGAGAGTACACAGGAGGAGAGGGTCCGGAGCCGCTGTAGGTTTGCCTCTTCACGCCGGGGTCTCCAAAATTGCCATTGCTGCTGTCCATCGGCGCAGGCGACGGATAAGTTCCCCGACTGCTGCCGCTCTGTTGCACTTCTGAAATTGGCAGCGTGGATATACCCACGATCTCGGTGATCATGTTGAGGAGTGTTTCGGTGCTGCACGGCGCTCCCTGAGATGCCTCAACATAGAAACTGCCGGAGTAGGCGAGCGAGGAAGGGGTGTAGGTGTCTTTTGGGCACTCGCAGGGGTTAAAAGCAAATTCCGAGTTGGAAGCTTCGGTTTTGAGGGTCGCAGGTGTTCCTTCTGTATGGATCAGAATGAGAAAAAAAACTTTGTCACCGCGAGTGTTTATATATTTGGGAATCAGTGCAGATTAAGCGATGGAGAAAATCTGGGTTACATAAACATTCGTGCGTATTTTGGCACAGGAATTCCTTCACGGTGCCTTCATGTACACAAGTGCGTGAAAGGTGTTATCTAATCCCTGTTGTGCTCAAATTTAACACGTTTAAATTCTCATGCATGCACATTTTCATCGACTGTGCAAAAGATGCGAACTCACCGTGGCCAAACTGGGCAGGTACCCCCCGCTCTGCATCGACGTACACCTCCTGGTTATCTTTGCGCACGCTGTTTTCCATTCCTAGCGAAGAACTGTTGCAATTCTCAAACTGAGGATAAAAGGAATCTTTCGCATTCAAATCCATATTGTTCAACATAGTGATGCCACTTAGAGAAGTCCGTCTCTCCCAGGGAAAAAGGCTTTTTTTTTTTTTTTAAAAAGGAGGGGAGGAAATGTAAAACAGATTATGCAGATGATTGCTGGTCTTTCAACCCCCCCTTTGATGGTTTTCAACAAATGATCCAAAGTGGTCTGAGGCAAAAGGTGTAAAAAAAAGAGGTATATTCCTTCTCGTCTCTGCTCCTCGGTCGGTATTTGCTTGCTGTGGATTTCACATCAGCGACTTCCCCTCTCTCTCCTTATATACACTTTGGCAGCTCCCTCGGCCCTCCTCCCCATTCATCAGCTCCAGTGAGAGGATTCCCCGCTGCGTGTAAACTTCATGCCCATATAAGGACAGAGGATGTGACGGAGTCCCCCCACCCCCCCTCATCTCCTCCCCTCCAGCCCTCCCCATGCTCCATACTTGGGAGATGGAGTCTGACGTTTCAACAAGTGGCGACGAGCGGTTAGTGCTAAACACTGTTTAATGGTGGTTTTTTATTCGGCACTTTGACGATTTATCATTTCAATTAAAAAGAATATTAAAGTACAACTATGAAGGAATATCCGTGTAACACCCTCCTGCCTCCCGTCTCTCAAAATGTCGCTGTAAAGAGGAATTATTTCAGGTGAAGGTCTTTATGCCATGTGACTGTTTGAGGGACTTGATCATTCACAGCAGGATTATTCCTGTTTTGTTGACAAGAAGGTTTTCACCTGTTTCACCTACAGATGTAGGAGATGCTCTCACAATTTTTAAAATCAAAATTGGGTAATAGGAAATTTCATTTTTTTTGGTTCACTGTCAACTAAAAGAGAATTTGATTTCTTTATACCGTATTATTGTATGTAGGTTATACTTCATGATGTAAAAGAGGAACCTAATTTACCATTTAAGAGCAAATATGCAAATAATGGCACAGATTTACTGGTTAGAGTTTCACAAAACAGCGAGTTTAAGTGTGTTCCACCTGTCAAAAAAAACTTTATGTATGGATAATGTCATACATATATAAAAGTTTGTGTATAAAAAATAGTAAATATAACATAAGACATGGTAATGATTAAAAAGTATTAGCAAGATACTAAGTAATAAAAGGACAGAGATTCAAAAGCAGAACATTATTAAGGATGCTAAACACAAGAAAACATACACAAAAAACATAATGTAAGATGTAAATATATCCCTGATACTAAAAAGTCATCATAGAAGATTCAGGCTATAATAGTAATTTCTTTTCTTTTTCCTAAAAATCTCGAAAAGATTTATTTACAGGTTTATTTGTTTGCCTGACCAGCTGGAACAGGACTAGTTGTTGTATGTAGATCTGACACCTCACACGGTTAACTTGTGTCTGTGATATATTGAAGTGAAGAATAAAAAGCAACATTAATCAAAAGATTTAATGCAAATCTGCAGGAATCGATCAGATAATGGGTCAATCTCTGCAAGTTAGCAGTGGTTCACTAAACTATAAGATAAATACAAGTACAGCCTTTAGTCCAGATCAACTGATTTGTGTCCTGACATTTCTGTCCCTACTCGCCTCCCTTTTGGCCAGATCGCACGAAAAAACAAGATGTTTTCAGCAGTGAAACCGAAAAACCTCATCCAGGAAATTCACTTTCACAAAATCCCTTCGTCTCATGCGGCTGCTGGATATTGTGGTCACTCACACCATCAGGATGAATAACTGCAGAGCCCGGTCTAAACGAACCCCTGGCCTTTAAAAGCATTGAAGGGAGTCGATAACACCCCTGAGGTGTTCAGTGGTTGAACCCAACTGTTCACATGACATTTCAACCCCAAAGCATTTTTTCCCAGTTTCGCATCTGTTGCTGGGTGCACTCCGTGGTTACACTTCCTATTACAAAAAAGTCAATACTCTTTCATAGGACATTGCCGTCTGCAGGAGACCTCTGGCCCCGGTTGGAGGTTCAGGACCACGGATAGCGACGGTGCAGCATTCAGCTGTGTAATCACACATGAACCGGCCACAGATAAAAAACTTTTTTACTTGTCACATTGCACTGAATAGTTCCTGTGGTTCCATGTTCATGGAAATGGAAATCTTGGGCTTGGCATGGTTTTACCTTAATCCTGGGCCGCATTTCTTTTTACAGAAGCAGCGGTCAAGATAATCACAAAGATCCTTTTGCAAACATGAGAAGGGGTCATGTAGTTTGAGAGATATAACATTATACTGCACAAGTAATATACAAGTTTCACACTTATGGGATAACTTGAGTTATGCAAGTCCTGCAAGCCCTTGTTAGCCCCAGATCAATATTTTATCAGTGATATGCACTTGTAGTGATTTCTCAATAATGAAAATTAACAACGTACATTTATGTATACCCTGTACTCAATTAAAATATATGCTTCTTGGACGTTACTTGAGTATTCTTTCTGTACATTTGTATTACTGTAATTGTATACACTACATTTATGAGGAAATACAAATTCTACCTTTTAATGAGCTATATTAATTGGAGAGCAACAGTCACTATTACTAATAAGAACAACATTAATTTATTGTTTAGAAAAGCTGACTATTTAAATTTTTGAAAACTAAAAGTATATTTTGTTGCCAATAATTCATTGTGCTTAAATTTAAGTGTTAAGACTTGGGGCGAAAATTTCATTTATTTTTCAAACTATTCTTCAGTTTTTCACATTTTTATTCAGTACAGTTTAATTTGGTTCATACGATCCTAGACTGGTTTGACTTTTCAGCATAGCCATGAAACCTGTAACAAGGGGTCACCAATGCACATGACTGTATACCGGCAAAAATGTTATAAGGTAGGTGGAAAAAAAAAGTGGAACAGAAAATAATTTCACATGAATACTGACAGCATTTGACCAATAACCACAACTCCTGTTAACGCACATCTCAGTTCATAATATCCATGTATGCTTTGGTCCAGACAAGATTAACTGAAGGTAAGAAAGCTTATTGTCTATGTGGAACCAAATGTGCTCTGTCTGTTGCAGCACAAATGCAAAGTGCCTGTCAGACATAATAAACAGCCTGGTTATACCAGACTACTCAAATTTGATGTTATCTCCGTCAATGCTGAGCGGTGGACAAAGAATCAAAGGATCTCTGAGTCGCTTCCCTGTCATCTTTTTATGTTAGTGTATGATAATAGCATATAAGCTCTTTGGTTGCAGCAGTGACATTCTCCGGAACAAATCGTTTTCACCTCAGATGTGCACTCTAATTCCAGGCCCGGAGATGTTTAGCTTTGAGGTTCTGCCTCCAAGTAATCCAGAGTCTATTAAAACCAATCTGATCACACAGAGTTCAGATCACGGGATGCTGTTATGATAACTGCAGTGTGGCTAACCTCTCTCCTCCATAAAATGCCACAGCACAGGGACTAAGTAATGGATTTATGTAATGTTAGCACTTACTGACATTATAGCGCAGGGGTAACTCCATACCTGTGAAAGTTAAATGAAAGCCTTTGTTTTATTTCCCTACATTTGAGCACAAGTGCGACTAAATGCTTTTGTTTCTTGGTTGGTGGAGACAGAAAGTGGAGCAATACAAAGTTACCTCCATGTTTTAACAAGGACATTGACTTCAAAAGAGGTTCAAAGTGCTGGTTATGGGAAGGAGATGAAACATTCCTGTAATGAAAGGATGTCCTGGCACTTCCACTGAATGGAAAGTGGATAAGGCAAAAGTAAAACAAGCTTTAATACATCCAAACCTAATAGGCTCAACCTGTGGTGTGTCTATCTCATTTAGATTAAGAGGAATCAATCCAGACATCTACTTATCTTTTCACCCATCTATCCCAGTTAATTACTTAATAATAACAAAGTGCTATTAAAATGCATCCAATTACACACTGTGACTTTATTGCACACGCATCTTAATGCATTTTTAAACAAGTCTAAGAGTCTACAGCTATGCTATGTTGTGCTCAAGTGCTAAAAGCTTATTTCAGCAGGCTAACATGCTCACAATGTCAATTCTATCCATCTATTGTTGAGAAGGTATAATGTTTTTGCCAGGTTCACCATCTTGGATAAGCTTGGTACTATGCTAACATGCTAACTGGCATTAAACAGAAAGTAAAGCAGAGGCTGAGACATATGTCACTAGTTTTGAAGGTATTGGGTCAGAAACCCAAGTATTGCAGTTTTAACCCCAGGGTGACACTACATGAAGTGATTATAATTTATTCTAAGGAGTGTTTGAATGTGTTGCAAAACATCATGGCAAATCCCTCCAAAAGCCTGATGGTGGCGCTATACAGGAAAAGTCGGTGGATCATGAAAGCCATGAGGATTTATCATCCAGGGACCATCAATGTCTGCATAAATCTTCTTATGATCTTATATCATCATTTAATCATCTTATAGTGATCAAAATAACCACAGACCACAGACTGTATATACAGAGCTACAGACCCATGCACAGTTGCAGTTTAACTGTCAAACATTCCTGCTTTACATGCAATATTTAATATGACTTTCATAAGTGAAGTGAAAGCTTTGTGCCCCATGGAAAGGTAAATACTTTATATATAAATTAAATATTGCATATGTAAACCCTGGCTGTGTTATTTTCAGCCTCACTCCTGGACAGGGTGTGGGAGGTTGCTTGCAGGTGGGAGCCGGCGAGAGTTGAAGAGGCAGTGAGGAGTGACTGCCCTCTGAGAGATGAGGGAGAGGTTGGACAGTAACGTTTGCTCTATATCTTCTTATTGTGACTTTTAATACTGTTCTTTAGCCTTGTAATAATACAGGGGGCTGGTATTCTGAAAGCAGAAAGTGGATTTTTGCAAAACTGTGCGACAGTCGAGCTATTGACGAGAATTAAAAGAAGAAACCATTCAACACATTGTCAGCAAAATCCGTTATCGTTTGCTTTTCTTCAGGATATCATTGTTCCCACTGTTCTGAAAGGGAATTTATAATTCTGGTTAGAATGAGATGAGTAGGGGACTTTCACTGTTTATTGAAAATCACTAGCCAGTTTCTTGTCCATGGATTTCCAATGGGAATTCTAAATTTAGCGTACAGTAGGCTACAACTCTACTGTCTTTAGTGTTGCTTCTGGTGTCACATCTTTATTTCTACTCCCAAGCATTAAAGACGGTCATTTTGCGCCTGTAAATCTTACTTCAAAATTAAATATCAGCTCACTTGAACCAACTATGCAACCCACACTGTTTGAAAGTAAATAACAGAAGAACCTGATCCACACCAGGAAATCCACTGAGATGCAGAGGCTGTCGTTGCTGTTTGAAATAAAAAAAAAAGCACTTAAACCTGTCATGATCTGGAGAGGTTGTGCAGGAAACACTGGACCAAACCTATAAGAGCAATACAAAACAAACAAGGTAGGCTGCAGCTTTGTCTGCATGCATGTGGCGATAAGATGCAGATAAACCGTACAGCACACACATTGACATTCAGCTTCAAGTGCTGCTTTGCACTTTCGACGAACGCCTTTTTATGAAGTTTGTCGACGCAGAGCAGATTTGTTGGAGCAATCCTACGAAAGCTAGGGTTGCACAAGAGCTGGAGAAATCCATCTACCTCCCCCAAATCACACTCTGACAGGTCTCACAGTCAAATCTCCCCCCAAGGCGCTGGATGAGGGAACATCTTAAATCTAAACCTGGATACAATGGGGCCTGTAAAGACACCGCAAAATGGATTGGGAGTGCTAAAACCGCAGAAACCTCTGCCGGAAACACGACTTTCTATAAATACAAGATACTCGCCTCAGCTGCCAAGTTCGTTATTTTCTCTCCCTCTTTCTCTCTCTTTCTCTCTCTTTCCCTCTCCCGCTCTGTCATGTTGGGCTCTGCATAGTTATATATACTACATCATCATTCAAACACTGGGCAATTGACGGAAAAATAGCACAAATAAGAAAAATAAAAGCAGCGGAAGCGTGGTTCTTCTTTTGAAGGAGCATCTCTCTCCTGCTCTTCCTCTGAGAGTGGGAGTGGGTTAGGGAAGCCCGGTACCAGGCCCCGATGCTGCTGCTGCTGTTGGTGTGGCAGGTTTCCCATGCGATCCAAAAATACTTTCTCACTCGCCCACTTTGGTCCCCAGCCGCCTGTACTCTTTGCTTCTACAACAGGGATGGGTAAGAATCACATTCAGCTCTCCAATCGTGATTGCGGAATGCCCCAGTGATTCTCTAACCATGCCCCCAGACTCCTCCACACACACACTGCACTTCGCATGGCTCCCACCTTGCCCTCTTCTCTGTTGGATCCATGCTCGCAGCGCTCTGACAGTCCGATTCTTGGGCGCGTTCCAGCTGCTTGTACCTGCTGTTACCTAACTGCTGGTACATTTTCAAGAGAAATGCATGAAGCAGGGCAGTGGGTTTTCATTATTTCTTTAAATCGCACCACAACCGATTAAAAAAAAATGTTTGATTAATTGTTGAAGTGTTAAAAAGCAAAAATCAAGTATATTTGCTTCACCAGATACAATAACAATCCCCTCAGACTGTAACTCAATAACTTCCACTAAACAAAATCATTATCATGCAACATGGGACTAATTGCATGTACTTTTGACCAACAGAAGGTAATAGGTCTACATACTCTAGTCTCTGACTCATCTGCACCCACACTGATTTCTATTTGTTGCTCTTTCTTCCATCCAATGACACCACGATGTGCATGAAAGGATATGAATGTTAAAATTCAGAGAGCATTGTTTCCACGACCGCTTTATCGATGCACATGCAGCCATTAACAGGAACATGCAACGCAAACAGACAAATAGCCTAGCTAACAGCAGACATGTGAGGAAACAGATGAAGAATGTTAAGAGCTTGCAGCTAACAAAAGTAACTATGGAAACGGCCAGCTCTACATTGCACTAGCTTCCACAGCTCTCTCCAGAAATAAAAACTGTTGGGCTCAGAGCGAATCAGGTAAAGACAAAAGATCGCGGGTGAACCTATTTATAGTGAGCCTTACATAACATACATAGACCTATGTTGGCTGAGGCAACTTTGGTGCTCGGCAGTGAGCTTCTAGGGGGCAAAGGCAGGGTGGTGTGAGCTGGAGATGCTCGATCCTGGAGGGTATTTTGCAGAAAGACGAGAAGTCTAAACAGCAATTAGAGAGGAAGACTTGCTGTTTTGATGTCAGGGAGAACAAACACTCTTACACTGTCCTGGGAGGGTTAGTGAGCAGCATTAACAAGCAATAAGATAATGAAAATTGGCTCATTAAACAGATCATAGCCATGGGGCTCAAGGAGAAAGACGGGAGAATGCACACGTCACAAGAAGCAGAAGTCCGCAGCCTGTTTGCCCAGAGTTCTTGTTTTATTGTACAGGAGGTAAAAAAAAAAAAAAAGTTGGTCAGAGAAGACACACACACACACACACGGACTCATGCACAGACGTATTAGTTTGTGGCCTCAGGACAAAACATCTGACATCTCCAGTGAGATAATATGAAAATACAAGCCCACATATGCCCAGAGAAGCCGTGTGAGAGAAGCTGTAACGCAGCAGCAGTGATCATGTTTGAAATAAAGCCTGCCACCATATCTTAAATCCAAATTGAGCCATTAGCATAATTATCCACTTACACTGCTTTAATTCCAAGTAGCTCTCCATTGTAAGTAAAATGATAGCTAAGCTGTATTCAAAGAGCCTCTTTCCCTCACAAATGCCTTATTAGTTAGCTCCCTCTAGCACACGTTCCCAGTAATTACATTCAACACAAGTGCTACAGGAGGGTGCTGCTGGTATTTCTAACAACTATTAGACAACTTTACAGCTACTCTGGAGAAGTACGACGATTTCAACACCGAGCTGCAGCCATTTGGACGCTGCATTCTCCCTGCACTCTTCAGCCGATGTGCCGCTTGTAGCCGGTAATCACAGGATATTAACCGTATAGACACTCGGATAAGGTTTGGATGATATGCAAATGAATACTCCCTGACTCATCTGTTTATTATGCAGTCACATTAGTTAGCTCTGATGCCGTTTGGCTATTATCCCATCTCGCTGTGAAAAAAGGGTCTTGGGTGAGGGGGATGTATTGCGCAGTGAGTGCTTTAGTCACACAGATTGTCAGCCACTCTTCAAAGAAATAAATGCATTCTAGACTGTAGTTGCATCGAGGGGATGTGGAATCCATTTCCCCCTCGAGAAATGGCAAAAGGCGGACGATGTGGCTCATCTGTGTCCAAATCCCTGGATACGGCGCCGTGCGTTAACAAGTCAAAGGGTCAAATGATGAGCTTGTGTCTCCCACGACTGAGCCTAAAGGCATCATTGATTCCACATACATGCGCACATTTCTCAGTTTCACAGTGTTGGAAAATAAAAAAGCCAAAGGATTCCTCTGAAACCGTTTTCAGGATGAGCACAAGAGCTAATAACTTGGAGTATCTACAGTTCTCATGAGGAGAAAAACTGAGAGGCGATACTGTATCTTTGCATAAATGTGGTACTACCAATCTGTGGCTTTGCAGCGTATCTGCTGCTCCAGGAACCGACAGAGACACTATTTTTAGTCACGCAACCTTAATGCACCACGCTAAGCCTTTAACTATACAACTGCACATCGAGCCCATTCAAAGGTTGGAGCCCAGTGGTCATACACAGACGGAGAGCCAGTATCCGTGCTCTTAGTACCCACGTTTCATATTTGGTGTCAAAGTATTAATAGGAACTGCATGCCCCGGTCTGTGAATATACGGCAGCATATGTCAAGGAGTGAAATAGAATTTCCTATCCATGTGCTCTCGGTGCCTTTTCATGTTAGCTAATTAAGCAGCGAGCCCTCACAACAACTGCGCACCATGGAAACCAGGCAAAAAAAAGAAATAACTTGCACCAGATTGACGTCAGCTTGAGGCCTTCAAATGTGCCATCTGACAAAAGACAGAGTACCCGGCTGCTGTAGTTGAGGTCACAGCGTGTCGAAGCCACTGTCTGCTTTGACTGGCAGAAGGACTGTTGACATCTGCACTGAACAAGTGAGGAGTTTGTGGTAGTGGGGTGTGATCATCCTTGGCTGCAGGAGGGAGAGATTGGGGATGTGGCTCGGGGGAACGGTGCCAGGGAGGGAGATGGTTATACCTAGGTGTTCCTTGATGGCTAAACACTCTCTCCCCTTTATCAGCAGTAGCGTGCGGGGACTGGGGGACTGTTCCAAAGACGGAAGAGAACAGCATCACAAAGAGAACAGAGTGTGTGTGTGTGTGTGTGTGTGTGTGAGAAATAGTCTGCAAAGACGAAATAAATATCACAAGCTAACCTGTACCTTGAGAGTCTGGTGCTTATTGACGAGGAACCCGTGGTTTACAGTCACTTACTGTTACAGAGTCATGAACTGCAAGATGACTTAAAGACGATCCTGTGATACCGACACTTCACATACAAAACAGGAAGCAGATAATGATTACGTCGAAATTTGTAAATTTCTATCATTTCTATTGAGTATGACGATAACATAGGCACTTTCAAATATTGATTGAATATTACAACTCTTAGATATTGAGCTTGCTATTTATTGGATAAAAGGCATTTTTAGGAACTTTGAAAGGACTTGTAATAAGAGAAAAAGAGGCATTATGGGATTTAATCCTGACAAGAACAACCTTAGTAAGATTGGCAAGATACAAATATTAGAATGTGCACACATTGAGAAACTACCGAGGCAGAATGGTGTAGACATATATTATTATAACATAGAACAATTAAAGTTATATCCCCTTGAAAACTACAAAGGTTGTTGTTTTTGAAGGCATTTAAGACATTTGGGTCGAGGACATGAATGAGACAAGGGTTCCGAATTTCTGCTTTTATGTCATGGCAGTCACAATTTGGGACATAGAACCATTTATATTAGACTGCCCCATTTTTCAGGAGTGCAGAAGTAAAGAAAGGTTATTTGGTCGGACAACTCCTCCAAAAACTGCATCAGGCCTGTGATGTTTTTCCAAACTTTCAGTTCATCTTTGTTTCTCTACACCAGTAGTGTCTTTCTTTTTCAGCACAGTCGAAATTGTCTGTGTCCAATCTTTGTGCAATGGCTGTGATCAATTTTCCCTCTTTTGTCTGCTTCAGAATTACGTGATTTTCTCTCAGACACTTCTCTGGTCTTCATGTTGGCTTATCATTTTTCATAAACACCAGAGTACACATACAAGAACATCATTTGGTGCAGAGACAGATTATGGAGTGACCCGTTTTGTCTGTGAGAGACTGAAATGGCAGCTTAAACAGTGAGAGATTTATCTTCTGTACAGAGATCGACAGTTATAAGCAACCAGTGTGAAGGAGTGTCGAGGTCTGAGCAGTAACAGCCGAGCTTAAATTAGAAAGTAGGTGGATGGTTATTTTTTGTCTCTTGCATTTCAAGCAGAGATTGTAGCTGTGGGTTTAACTTTAAATGACCAATTTGCTTCTGTCAATTGAGGAAACTTCCAACATTACCAAACAAAGCAAAATATGACAAAAATGTATTTAAACCGTTTATTGATTTTAACAAAACAAGACCAATGTCACAGTCCATGTTGTTTTCCCTGCCAGTCAAACACACAGGTTACAAAATATGGCTGATTTCTTTGTTGTTCTATACTAACAAACTTGGCTCGACTTTCAGCGGTTTTAGAAATGTTGAGCAAGAGTGAAAGAACTTTTTAAAATCAAATTTCATTCTGACAGAATCAACACATGGCACAAGTAAAAAAAATGAAGTTCCGTATTTGTTAAGTGAAACCAAAACACGTTTATTACCTCCGTCTGTTTGTTTGGAGGAACTTTGAGGAAGAAGATGAGGTATGAGTCCGGGAAGAACCCATTAAATATTGGTGTGGGTCCAGGATCTTTTCACTTTCTTTAACAATGAAAGATGTTAGGTGTTTTTCCAATACTGATGTTGATTTCTCAGAGAATAATTTATGGATCTTGATGAAAAACATCAGGCACATTTAGAAAACTGATATCTATGGGTGAAAGTTTTATGACAGTTTATGACAAATCCCTGTAACAACTGTCCATTTAAAACCGTCCTCACATCTCGTGGGAAAGCATGAATCCTCCCTCAGAGAAGTGGACTTCCAGGTATTGGTGCAGGTATTTAAAAGTGTCTGTAAATTGATTTCATTCAGAAAAATTCATCTTAAGTACACAAGCAGCACTAGACAGTGCTTGGCTCAACATACAGCAAAGTGAGGGTGGCTGTAATTGTTTTAAATTGCCATTCAGACGATACTTGTTATTTTAATTAATGTGTAAATGAGATCATGATTTAAATTTTTAAGCTGGTTCTTCTGAGTAGAGTTTGATCAACTAGCAATATTCCTATAACACCTGATCATGGTGTTGTTTCAATCACCAAATAAATGAAGGCCGGTATATCTTAGAAAACACAAGAAGAAATCAACAGTATCAGTACTGTTCAGCCATCATTAATACTGTCAATGCTGACCAGCCAGTGAAGGGGTGGCTTCCTTGGCCCCTGCCAGTGCTGTCGTTGTACTGTTCCCAGATATATCCTGTTTCAACATACTGTCTATAAACGTTATTGATGATGTTAGTCCTGAGTTCCTCATAAAGAGCAGCTGCCTTTTCTTGGTATGGACCTTCTGTGTTTCTGTAGTGATGGAGAGCTCTCACTGCCAAGTAGTTGATGTTAATCCAAATTGCGCCCCTCCAGTAGGGGGCATCATGCTCCGTGTTTCGCTTCATATACAGGGGATCAGCCTTGGAGAGTGAACGCAGGCCGTAGGGTGTCCACAACTTATCGAAGTCTCTCATCTCTCGGAAGATATGTTCTAGTTTAGGCGAGTCGGGTTGGAGGATCTGCAGTAAGAAGGGGAACAAGCTAACATAACCCAAAGCGTTAACATACTGCATCTTGGGGGCTCTGCGGACTGAGCGCACGAGACGAGCTATGGGGAACTGATGGCGTGGTTGACCAGGAGGTACGTACACCTTCTCCTGCTGCAAGGACACAGACTGGGTGTGGTTGCCATAGTCACTGAAAGCACGGAGTTGTTCTGACCAGTGCAGCTCATTCAGCAGGTTGTTGTCATAGAGCACTTGGTGTGAAAGTTCGTAGTCATGATGGGGCTCGCCAAGAAGGCGAGCTACACTGGCCATAATACCTGAGGATAATGCCATCCAGCAGTGTAAATCCACATGCCGCTCTTCGGCTGAGGGGTGTGATGCTCGAGGGTAGTCGTCCAACCCGGAAGTCAAGGTCTTGGGATTGAGGAACAGATTAGTGTCCTTGTCCCGACCACGCCAGCGGTACGAGTTGGGCAGGGGTCCTGTTTGCGAGGTGTTGTACCATTCATACCAGGTTTTCAGTCGGGGGAAGAGCCTTCGAAGGAAAGGCAAAGTTGGCTGAGAAGCTGCCTTGTCTGGATTATCAGAGAACTGTTCGATAAGTTCCTGAAGAGCTAAGAAAAGAGTAGGTGGGTTGGCATTCTCATTCTGCTGCACTACAAACTCGGCTGGGACTTTACTGCGAGCCTCATCACCCAGGATCTGCTCACGGGGGATCCAGCCCTCCATATTCATTAGGTCTATCCAGTGGGCAATCGCCTCTCTTGTCAATTGGGGGTCCCACTTGCTGAGCAGCAGCTGGTGAAAGCCCTCGTCCCAAAGGAATCCTCTGGGAAAGAAAGAGCGTGACGGTACAGCAGTGAATAACGCACCTTCAGGGTACAGGAGCGGGTACTCGTTGTAGCCCGACTGCACCACTGACTGCCCATAGAAGTAGCCCATTCCACCCAACATGTTGCTGAGCGCTGCCTTGCCAAATCGAATTTGTGCCTGGCTGAAACCTTTGCTCTCAAGGCCAAAAGTCCTCTCGAACTTTGCGTCAAACTCAGCCTTCCTCTTCTCCAGCTCCTGGGTCATGATTGAGCCCACCAGTTGGTTGGGACGATCATGGAAGCTTCCGGACTCAAACAGAACTTCGACCTGAAATGGCATCTGCACAGTCACCTGGTGAACCACGAAGTCGCTCTCCCGCCTCGTGTCAGCAGGTTTCTGTTGGTTTTGGTGATGGGGAGGCTTGTAGGTGTCTACAGCAATGTAATGCCTCTTCTCACCAGAGGGGAGGCTGTAGACAAACCTGTGGTTCAGACTGTGCTTCACGATCTCAGTCAGCTTCTCCAAGCCAGGAGACACAGTCTTAAGATAGTTGTAACTGAAAAGGTAAGAAAATCATTAGGTATCGTCCTGTGTTTTCAAATCTATGAAACAAAGCTTCAAAGTGTAGTTCACAGTTTGTCACGACTCTTTAAATAAACGTAACTGAACTATACCCGAGCTATGCTAAGGTAGCCTTAGCACAATATATTTGAACCTTTGCTGTCTCATGCTGTACTGGTGACACAGAATGACTGGTCACAGTAAAATATAATTCAAGCTCCCAATTATACTACATCATCCATCCTTCTACGTCAAACTCATAATTTATACCACTCTTTTCATTTCTATCAGTGCATACTCTACCTTTCTATTTTACTATGTTGGTTTTCTCACAAAATCTTAAATCTTGAATGAAAAGGAGCAGAAAGAAGAATAATCTGCCCCTCTACCATGACATTAATTAACAAAGCAAATAATTCAATAGAATTAAAAATTAAAATAGCTGCAGGTCAACACAGCCCCTCACATCCCTCTATTAGTTCCTAAGATACAATTCACATGTGTGTGAAATATATTTGTTCCCTGTGAATGTTGTTAGAAGAGCTAGCAGACAGTCCTGATTTCCTTAGTGCAAGAAATACTACAGTTGTTGAGCTTCAGTGAACAAAGGGGTCTGGTTTTCTTTGGTTTTGCACACACACACACACACACACACACACACACACACACACACACACACACACACACACACACACACACACACACACACACACACACACACACACACACACACACACACACACACACACACACACACACAAGTTGTGATAAATACTGAAATGCTGCAAATCACAACTTAAAAAATGAAATGGTGAAAATCCCGCTTTTACTGCCATCTAGTTGCAGTTTTTATTTAAATTTACTTTTTGTTCCATTACTGATGGATTATTGAACTATTTCAATCACCACTCTAAAATTGTGTAACTATATTCTGTTCATTTAAAAAGGTAATTTGTTAACCACAGTTTTCAGTCAGATGTTGCTGACAGTTCCTAACCGTCATCTTTCTATGCAGATTATCTTTACACCTGATAAGATTGAGCACTGAGTCATCTCAACTATGTGCCCTCTGGTTATCTGGTTCATGATCACTTTCTTTTGAAAGTTGCTGCTCACAATACCGTTCAGATCTGTATTCATCCATTTACCTTGCATATCTAGCGTTGGATAATTCCCCAGTAACAGGCTTTCGGAAGGTGATCTTAAAGTTCCCGAGCTCCTCTGAAAAGCCAGTGATGGAGGCGAGGCGGTTCCTGTCCTCGACGTGAGCCTCCAGAGTTCCCTGTGTGTCGGCTGCTGCGTAAATCATTAGGGAGATGACGGGCGCTTGAGGTGTAGAGCTCTGGTGGGTAAAAAAAAAGAAATCAGTATCCTAAATCATTGATATTTCATACAGAAGACAATAATTACAACAAATAACTGTAATATCCTGTTAAGGGATTATCTGAACACACAGTGAATCTGACTAAACACAGGCAGAACTCACATGCTGCTTGGCAGTGATCCTCCAGGTCCAGTCTCCTCCATGATCCCCTCCACTCCTCTTAACATACTCTGTGGTTAGGGTGAAATCGTTGTCTCGGATTTCCTGGACACCAAAGTTGATCCCATCATGCATCATCCAGCCGTAGCCATGCAAACGATCCCCCTGCTCACAGGTGTGCCTCAAGTTCACGTCCATGTCAGAAAACTGACGCATCCACATCATACCTGTGGAGATGTGATGATGAAATTACATCAATTTGGCTGTATTGTACAGACTATGCACAAATAAAGATTTCCCACCTTGTCCCTGATGTAATGCAATTAAACACTGAAGATTTGATCAACACAGAAAAACATTAAAAATACTTTTTGAGAACCATCTTCAAAATATACTCACATTATTCTTACACACACACACACACACACACACACACATCCACCTCCCCACTATAATATATATTAAAATTACACATTTGTACAGAATTGTCAGTGTCAAATGTTCCATTAACCATCCCAACACAAGTGTGTTTATCAGCTTCAGCTTGTTCTGAATGTGTCCACCAACCTGTCACAATCGACCTGGGACTCCTGGTTTTCATGCCAAAGTAGACCTGCGGCCTGTATGAACCCCAGAACCTCTCTGGAGAAACCTTAGCACTGCTGCTGTTTGCATCCAGGACGGGAGGCGACGGGTGCAGAGTCACCACCCGTTTGGCCAGGCTGGACCGCATGTAGAGGGCGTAAAAGAACCAGATCAGACTGAATATGCAGAGGCCAATAGAGATGTTGATGAAGACTTTGCCAATGTCGACTTTCTTTTTCTTCTCCTTGCGGGGAAATGCAGGGGGCTTCTCATCTTTCCTTGGAAGTGGAGCAGCTTCACTGGCCCCCACCCTCTTCCTCTGCCTTCCCATCCTGCCCTTCTGAAACTGGAGACAAGAGGAGGAGGATACTTGGATTTAAATATTTGAGAGATCTGGTCAAAACAATGCTTCCTTTTATAATTTTTGTCCATTCCATTTATTTAATTATATCCTATAGGTTTAACTTCACAACTGCAAGCCAAACCAGAAAGACAGGCTCTTATAGGTGGGGGGCCCTATACATGCATGTGCCCAGGGGCCCATTGTCTCGTGATCCGCCCATGGAAATGAAGACAATATTTCTAAATTGCATCAAATCTAAACTAATTTCTTTAGCACAATTTATTGTTACCTATCAACCGGTATACATTTGCGATAACCCAAAACTGGCCAATATTAGCCGGGCCAGTTTAGCTCTAATCTCAATGAGGACAGATTGATTGATGAACGATTTTAGATATAAAATTATACAAGGTATTAAAAAATGAACCACAATAATTGCATCTTTAGGTGACAGTCAGTTCAGTACAGTTTTTGAAAAAATGACCAAAAAGACAAACTAAAATGAAGTGATGATTGATTTCCTGCTGATCGATTAATCGGATTGAGGTTTTTTAGACTGGACTGGTTTTATCCACGTGCAACAAATAAGCCGGTAACTGGTTACATCTCTACCACAATAAGTAAAACTATCGCTGATATTTACAGCTCATAATTATAAACATAGTTATATATATATATAGAAGACATTCTGATTTCTGTGCTTGGTCTCGCAGGAGCCTCCTGCAGCGTCTCAGGCTAAAAACAGCGGCTCTTGCTAACGTTAACATCTCATGGTGCATTCTGGCGGAAGCGGGTTTTCTCCTGTTTCTTTCCGTTAAGCTGGTATGTACGGAGCCTCCCGGTAGGAGACCACCGACACCTGCTTCACGCGGAGCACATTCCGCCGCTACCCGCCGAATCAACCCGGTAATGCAACGTAGTCTTGAGGCTGCTCGCTAGTAAGCGCTAACGTCAGTTTTAGCTTCAAAGACCCCGCTGTTTCAACATAATACACATCTAGTCAGTCAGCTCGTGAACCGACATGCTTCCAGGACCTGGTTCTGGTTTAATGTTCATAGAGGAAACGGATCACAGACCTGTGGAGACGCTGCAGAGTCTCAGCTGCTCATTCTCCGCTGCTAGCTTGCGAGCTACTTCCGGGTTCCTTCACTGACGTGGGCTCTGCTCCCCGTGATGCCTTCACGTGCCGTCGGTTGAAAGAAGACTGGAACCACTGACAGCTGGAGCAAATGTTTTATTTTGACGATTCAATCTGTTTATTTTTCCATCAGCTATACATCATTTTGTTAACGTCGTAATTCCTTCGTTTTATTTGGCCCTAAAGTTTGAAATGAATATCATACAGCCACCATAAATGTAAATGAAAACACGGAGACGTCATGGTTTTGTACCATTGAACTACACTTTCTGTTGAAATTAGTTACTGAAAAATTCTAATAAAATCTGGAATTTTGAGTTTTTATATATAGTCAATGGTGCAGTTATAATATCACTAAACTGGCTCTCAACATGTCCGACTTCATCAGAAATTAGGAAAAAGTTAAAGTTAGGAGTATGGTGTGTATACCTTGAATAACATTTTTAAACCAACAATTTAGTAGCACTTAAATGGCACTTACTTATAGCACTTTGTAGTTTTGCTTTTTTGAAGAAATTGTACTTTCTCTACTCTTGTTGTTCTGGGTTTGTACCCTCATGGTTGAATGCACTTATTGTAAGTCGCTTTGGATAAAAGCGTCAGCTAAATGAAATGTAATGTAATGTAATGTATTGTTAGGTTAAGATTTGGTTTAGACATGAATTGGTGATGGTTCAGGTTTTGGATTAGGTTTTGTTTCCGGTTGCCCACAATGAAGTGAAATCAGTGCAGAGTCCGAACAAAGATAGTTGCACATACTCTTGGAATTAGTGATCAATGGCTGGAATTACAATTTAAGTCAAATTAATCACATCACATTTAATGACCAAAGTAGATGTAGATGTTTTTTTCTTCATTTGTTGTCATCAGATGTAACCATGATTAGTATATAGAAATAAAACACATTGGTGTCATTTACTTTTAATCTAAAAACATAGACGTATTCTAACATTCACGTGTGTATTATAAACTTTATGTCAAATTTTATCATTGCAGACTGAAATTAGTACACACAGCAAGAACAGTGTGGACATTTTTGATTTGGTTTTCCTTTAAAGTTGATGAAACACCACTTATGGTTCTCAGCACTGGAGTCAGAAACAGAAAAATCCAGTCCTCCACATACAGTTCTACAACTACACACTGAATTTGGTTAAGACATCAACTGTAGTTCACCTTACATCCGCATTATCTTCCCATTTACCATTAAAATGTGGTATAATGATCATAAAAGGTGTTTTTAAAGATAAAAAAAATCTTATTCTTGACAAATACAGAATAAAAACCTTAAGGTTCAGTGTGTACAACTTAGTGTCATCTAGTGGTAAAGTTGCATGTTGCAGCTGAACACCCCTCACCTCATCCTCCCCTTCCAAACATGACAGAGAACCTGTGGCAGCCTTCAGTTGTCATAAAAAACTAAAAAGGTGTTTAGTTTGTCCAGTCTGGGCTACTGTAGAAAAAATGGCAGCCTCCGTTGAGAGGACCCACTCCAGATATAAATATAAAGTACTAAATATAAAGGGTCCATTCTAGGGTAGAGTAAACAAGATGAACCACATCTCTACTTCTCCTGGTTCCCCTTTCATAAATACTGTCAGCACAGAAGAAAAACAAAACAGATTTCATTTTGATGCCTTTTTTAATGAATGAAATATACTTCTTATCCACATTTTATAACTTTGGTCAACATGTAAAACTTTTACAGACAGTTGCAGAAAACAATCTGAATATACCGAACAGGGCTGCCTTTTCAGACGTGTTAAACAATATCAAAGTTTAATGATGATCCAGAATATTTCTGCTCTCCAGAGCAAGTTTGGCTTCATATTGTGAGGTTACCTGTCCAGAATCCATCTTTGACCATGTGGCTGCTGATACATCAATAGCAAGCAAAGGCGAGAGTGCTCAAAATATTGCTTGTTCAATTAACTTTACACATATTAAACCCCACTGTATTCTTATTTTCATTAAGAGCTTCCAAAGTATATTTGCCCTAATGCAATTTAACACCCAGACAGTGCCCAAACACCTCTTGCATTCATAGCTATGCTGTACAAAGTGAAAATTTTGCCTTAGACAAAAAAAGAGAACAAAAACAACGCTGTTCATGAGGGATGGATAGAAGCACTGGAACCAGAAGGTACAAAGCACGGTGTTCCTAATCATCTCAAATCATTTGTGGCAGAAAATAAAAAGCTTAAGTTTGTTGAGCTAAATTACTAAGTGCTCACTGACTGTACAGTATGCTCTGTCTTTTAAGTGCTTTTGTCCATTTATAGCACATAACATGAAAAAAAAGAAAGAAGAGACGCAGCAACAGGTGAAGCAAAGCAAGAGACAAACCACCCTAGCTCATCTCCCACAAAACCCATCCTGTCCACCCGTCTGTCTGTCTGTGTGTCTGTCTGTCCTCTGCAGCTCTGACTTGAATTATTTCTTCACAAACAGGTACAAAGACTAAGGCAACAGGGGCGCATCAACCCCCAGAAACAAAGAATATTCTTACAAAAATGTCAAAACAGTGAATAACAAGATGAAGGGAACTGAACGCCCAGAGCACTCTTCAGTCTACTTTCACCGAACGTCAACGCTGGTTTGTGTAATGACAACATTATCAGGAGAGGAACAAGGAAACGGCCGGCGCGCCTGATGTCAGGGGGACACGCTGGAACAGAACCAAGGTGTAAAGAACCTGTAGCGACTCCTCCTCCTCCTCCTGCTACTCTTCCTCTTCCTGCATTAGGTCTTGATCAGGCCTCCATCGCCTTCGCTTACAAAGCGCTTTCGCCCTCTGGTGGAGAAAAGTTTGAGAGACATAATAGTATGATATATACCTTATAATATTATATTTCTCATTGTCAAATTGTGGTGCTGTCTGTGCATTCCTCTGTGCCACTATTAAAACCATCAGTTACCAACACTATTGCACTGGTTGTCATGTACCTTCAATTTCATGAATATTGGCAGAGCAGTTTATTCTGAGTTCAGTCACATATACACAGTCCTGTGGATGTAAATATATAGTACTGCACCAAATGTGTATTCATCCCCATCTTTAAATAGTCCCAATCGAAAGCTCCACCATCTACTTCTTCTACATACTACAAGTCCCCACTAAAACTATTCTTACCAGCTGTTTTAAAACATTTGCCGGATTCATTAAATGATATACTTGTGAGTTTTTTAAGATCAACATCTTATGCACAAAAAAAGTGTGTTCGAGACAGAGAACTCCAGAAATGATTATGCACCCATGCATTTTTTGTTTTATTTACAATAAGAAAAGTATATTGAAACTACAATTACGCCCTGTGGTTGTAGGCCTCTGCCAACCAGTCGGTTTCAGTCGACAGATTTTTTTCCCAGACTCATATGAAGTCACCTTTACCGGAGACCTTTAACAACTAACAACAGAATCAGTTCATGTTTGAATTTAACTATCATGTTCAAGAGGCCGAAAAACTTTTTGTGCGGCCACCGTTACCTTTGACCACCAAAATCTAATCAGTTTATCTTTGAGTCCGAGTGAACATTTACACCAATTGTGAAGAAATTCCCTCACAGTGTTCTTGAGCCGTCATGTTCACAAGAATGGAATGGATAGACCAATACCCAGAAAATCTAATGCCTTTGCCACCGGTTGACGACGGCATGGAGGAATAAAAAACTAGTGTTTGAGAAACACTTAATTCTTAATAATAAGAGAACAAGAAAAATAATATTCTGAAGAGCTTATTATCAACTATTCACTAACCTGGAGGGACAAGCATCCCTCAGCTGTTTGGTGATGACCGCCTCCTGGAAGCAGAGGTCCACAAAGGTCTCCATGAGGGAGTGGGCATGTGGCACATCTAGGTTGATTTCAGGGAGTTCATCGTAAACACGCTGGAAACCCTACAGGAAGAACAAGAATGGACATGAAGAGTAAAGATTAAATTCACATACATTTTTTATACTTTAAGTCTAAAATCGATTGAAATTATTTCACGACATTTAGGGACTGACCCTGTTCATCTGATCCACAGTGATGAGGCCTGTTTTCCAGAAGGACTGAAGCAGCTTAATCATCATATGACTGGCTGTGTCGCCTTTCGACTCCAGCACCATCACTACAACCTGAAAAACAAGAATATACGGCATCGTGTGTAAGAGAGAGGGGACGTGTTCTGCATCAGGCTTCACAAATCTAGAGTAGTGAAAGTTGCACATTTCCCCACATGGTGGCAGTGTTTGAACACATTTGTCAGACATTTTTTACACCAGGAGTCAGGAGAAGATGAAGGACTGAACATGACTGTTGTCCTCGTAAAAGATCTTGTAATTTTTGTATTGCAAATAATAAAAAGCTTATGACATTTTGACAAATTATCATCATTTGCAAACTGTAAAAATAGTTTAACTGGTCGTAAAACATAAACTGCACCCAACTACAAAACAAGAAGCAAAACAAGTGTATATACACTCTTAACACATATTTATAATTATTAATAATTGTATTTACGTTTTTGACTTTGATGACAAACATATTTTAGGGTTTCAACAAAATGAAATTCCATTTTCTTTGCCAAAATAAGAAACCTCACAAATAAAATATTCAGCGAAAACTTTTACTGAACTATCTGAACCTCACTGAGCATTATTACATTTGTATGGAAGATGGACGATTATTCTGTGGTATGCATTGTGCGTTACCATTCTGGGTTGATAGACTAGTACTGAACTCTGCTAATATATGTGCACGAGAGAAAGTTGGTTGACAGTACCTCATAGACCAGCTCATGGTGGAAGTGGGGGACTTCCAGGTCTCTCAGACAATGATCTGCCTCTTTCTCGTCTCCAGATATCAGATACTCTTTGAGCAGGAGGTTCATCTGCAACAAAGGCATATGAATGAGACCATTGTTGTATTCTTTAATATATACTGTTGAGATTTCTGGTTTGTTTGCACAACGACACCAGGTCATTAACAGTGCAGGTGCCGACTGGATCAAACACAGCTGGAGACTTATACCTGTACCATCATTATTGTGGGTTGATCCTGTAAAGACTCAAGTCAAATGTGCACCGAAATTTATTAACTCACATTGGAGCAGTGTACCAAAACAACGGTCCATCGTTATACAAAATGAAAAGTATTTGTTTAGAGGGAAAAATTCCTTCACCTTCTGAGGCTTTTATTTTGAAAAATCTGACTGCATGAATAGCAAAGGTGGGATTTTACTTAATGAATGAAAAAAATATATAGATTGTGCTGAATTTATCATGTGATAGCATACATCTATTATTTCCTTGTTAAAAGTCGTGATTCCTTCCTGGATATTGGAAGTCTTACAGTTTTTGGGAAGAAAACTCGACATGCATCTGTATTCACACGGATGAACACAAAGAGCTGAATAACACCTGTAGCTCAAAAGTATTTCCGTCCAGCTACAGGAGAGGATTGACTCCAGCAATAGCCCGGCTTCCTTGGCACACGTCTGAAATAACTCACAACTCAAGCGTCTCTACTTCAACAATCTACTCACACCAGTCACAAAGCCAATGGTGCAGGAGTATTTAGGGTGCGTCTAAATCCATTGCTAGCAGATTAACAGCAGGAAAAAGGTCCTTGTGCCAGACACATGTTTTAGACGGGTTGTATTTAATTAATCATGGGTGTGTTATGGACAGAACATGCAATCCACCATCACAGTGCCAATTACTATTCCGTTTCAAAAACCTTCTTCTTTCAAGCATTTCTTCTTGTTTGCATCTACACTCGAATCTTTAGGTCTGGGCTTCATTTTTTATTCGGCGTGGTTAACTGCGGAGCTGCATGCACCGTTTCACTTGAACCTATTTATGGAACAATTAGTCACACTTGAGGTTTGAGACAAGCGCGATCAATGTAACAAGTGCAAACCTCTCGGAGCTGAACCAACACTTCTGAGTCAACTCTGGGTCTAATTCAGCGAGCTGAGGGAATGTGAGTCAATGTGAGGACAGTGACGGAGAAGGGAGGATAAAGAAATTGAAAGGAGTTAAAGGACAACAACAGACAGAAGAGAGCGAGAGCAGTGAGTGAGAGAGGCAACCAACCAGGAAATCAGAAGTGGACGGGAGAGGCTGACTCTCCTTAGGATTGCACAACGCTACGCAACTGAAAACACAATGACGGACCACACTCTCATTTCAAAACATACATGTGTATGTTTTTGAAATGAGTGTGGTCCCTGTCAAATGTTGTGTAACTTAACAATTTGACAAAATGTGTGGTTGAAACTCCCACTTATTTCACAACCACTTCCGAAATCAAGATCCTGGAACAATAAATGTAAACAAAGAGGAGAACACGTGTGGTGCCACTGTGTGTGTGTGTGTGTGTGTGTGTGTGTGTGTGTGTGTGTGTGTGTGTGTGTGTGTGTGTGTGTGGGTTTGCCCCTCGTTTTTGCAGTTCCCACTTCTCACGGGAGAAAAAGCGCTCTGCTGACACAGCAACATAGCAGCGTGTTGGCCAGTGGCTCTCTACCCAGCATGCATCTCTGCCTTCTGTTTACATAATGTCAACAAAGAGAGAACAGCTCGTTCTCAATCTCAGGTGTTGGGGATTTTATCTATTAAATCATTTAGAGAAGCGAAACGAGCAGGCAAGGTTTTTTTTAAATGTGCGGCACTGATCTTACCTCTTTGACGAGATGTTTGACAGGTCTCAGGCCTCCGCCCACACCCCACACGTTATCTAAACGAACCATCTCCCTCTTCATGGTCAGCAGCACAGCGGCACGGTCTAAAGCCACTCTGGAAAAAATAAGACACCACAACGTGATTTAAATGTATCTACTACAACACTAAAGTGAATTACCCAATTTAGCATGGAGGTCCAAAATTGATCAAGACAACATTACACAGATGTGTTCTGTGGAAATATTATCTGACAACCACACATCTGCTCCTTTTTAAACTCAGAGGAGGAACGGCAAATTGGATTTTTGTTGCACCTGTTTTCCATGTTTGCCCATTTTACTGGGACATTAACTGGACAGATCCACCTTAAGAGCCCATAAAAAAAGTGGTAATCTTGAAGATTTCAGTCCTGGTCGATACAGCAACACCTGTTGTTGCGGTAAAACAAACCAATGTTTTGCTAAAGAAGTCAGGTTATAACCTTTCATTCTGGGTTTTGATTTTACACCTCACATCGCACAAGGCTGTGAACAGCAAGGTGCACTGACACGAGTTGGTTGGAGGTGTTCAGCCTGTCGCCTGCTGCTCTTCATCTAACACCTCACTGTGGCTGCTCCTTCTTCTTTGCTCTCAGTAATATCTCAAACTGATCCACTGTCAGAACATAACCACTGTCTATTATTTCTGACATGCACTGAATTCCATTTTTGTAGTGTATGTGAGAACGCAAATGTCCGAGTCAGGTGCTGACTCGGACATTTTCCTGAACTTTTTCAGTCCACTCGTAAAATGTCCAGAAAGAGTGGGGTGAGCCCATGTGAGAATACAGCAGGACATTTCACAGTGAGTGGGCCTTTCGATAACGTTTCAGCAAAACTGAAAAATATAGACATACATCTCAGGGTGTATTAGAGATGCTATTGCACGTAGAATACGCTGGAGATGTCTAACAAGATGAGGAGATTTTAGAGCTTTTGGTGATAAGAGCGGTGGTGTGGATGCACTGTGAACAAAAACACATGATTTCCGCAGCAGAATGGATACGTCTCATGTCCTCTACACAGGAACCACCCCTCGCCTGAATGCTTTGGACATTTTCCTGTTGGTGTGAACATGTCTGACCCCAACAATCTCCAACTACTTTCTTCATTTGTGAAAGACACTGAAAAATATCCGCACCCAATTTTCTAGAGTTCATGTCTGAAAACGCCTGACAAAGACATTTATTTGAATGACAATATGAGGTAGATTTTTTTTTTTAATAAGCACAGTAACTTTGCTTGTGTCGGCTCACCTGGCGTGCTCACAGTCCACTTTGCCCTTGTAACAGTCCAGAAAAGACATGGGGAGGACGTGGTCCGCGATGGCTCTGGCTATGAACTGGCCAAGCATCTGAAAGAGAACACATCCCAGTATCGCACCTTAAAGTCCAACATGTTGTAGTGTAGCGTGACGGCATGAAGACGTGGTGCCACTTTACCCAATCCTTTTTGAATAGTAGCATGTGTCTCATCATTGACTTGTTTTCTTTGAGCAATTTAAGGCCCTCTTTAATTCGACTTATTAGATTGGGGACACACATAATACCATTTACAACCCTTGGCCTCTAGACTGATTTACATTATCTGACTAGCACACATTCTTGATCTGAGCAAGATACTAACATGTTTTAACTGAGGAGGTAACGAGCTGCAGAGTTTGCAAAATCCTTCTAAGACTTCAATGCCTCAGAGTCGCACGCCATAGCATCGCTACGGAAACAGGAGGAAAATTAGCCTGGTGTCATGTTTCCATCACTGTTATTTGAAGCTTAGGCCGATGAATACAGACGACTACTGCAGAGTCATTTGACCCAGGAATGAATGTGATTGTGTTAAAAGCTCAAGTGTTGTGTGTAACATCAATCAAAACTAAATTCATTTTGTGTCGTACTTAATCTTTAAAGTGAGTAAAGCCCTGAAGCGTGTCCCCAACCTCTTATGAGCTACTTATGCACAACAGTGTCTTTGTTTTACCTGCGGAGCCTCCGGTGTGTCCAGTATGAGGTCTGGCAGCTCTTTCAGCGTCTTGTCGAAGGCTCGGGCCATTTCACTCTGTGACAGCATCTTGCCCGACAGATCAGAGAGCAGGCGGGAGGTCAGCTCTCTGTGGCTCGCCTTGCCCTCCAGGGACAGGGACACGGCCAGGGAGGAGAACTCGAACTTATGGTGGCCCAGGTTGAGGCCCTTCAGCAACATCTGGCAGGAAGGAGGACAAATAAAAAGAATTAGGGTTATTGTGGAGTAAACTCGTCAATTATTAATGTGCATAACACAAGTGTAAACTGTGACATATCCAGTTTACAGAACTACATGGTCTCTCACTAAAGCATTTTTCAGACATGAACTCCAGAAAATGTCAGGACATGGTGAGATACAGCGTTAGCCTTGGCCCTCTGGTTCCCTGCTGTATTCTCATATGGGTTCACTCTATTTTTCCAGACATTTTACTTGGGGGATGGCAGGAAAAACTACTGGAAAATGTCCAGAGTGACTGACTTGGATATTTGCGTTCACACATGCAGCCCCTCTGGAAAATGTCTGGACTCCAGAACATGCCGGAGAGCAGCTTAACAAATACAGTTACTGATCTAATGATTTAATTAATGGTGAACATGCAGCAGCATGTGAAGAGGAAGAAGAAATGATTTAAAAGCTTGTACCTGCACTTCTTTTGTGTCTCCATGTTCAAAGTACTCCTTCACAATCGGGTTGACCATCTTCTCCAGCTCCCTCTCATCGACTTCTGGCAACACCTTTGCATAAACCGTGTCTCCCTGCACAACAACAATAACACACATCATCAGTAACATGCACAACAAAGTGGATGCACAAGATCCAACCTTTTTATTTGCAATCCAGTATTGATCCAGCATGGGATCCTGACATTTAAGCTCAATGACCTGAGAAAAAAGTTAAATGTAAATTATTGTGACTTATATAAAAATCCTGATGTGTTATGTGTGTTTTCTTCTGCAAAGCAAACTAACAATTTAAACTTGTCGGTTTTTGTTCCAGTACGTCGGTCAAAACCAGTCTGGCTACTTTTGAGGTGAGGTGTTGCTCCACCTGGAGAACAATAAGCAGCACTGATCAAATAATCCCAGCAGAAGTACTTTCCATTTTACTTTGTACTTGTTCTACATGTACAGACAATATTCTTCATGTAAGAGCCATTTATAGCCTGATCAAGGACTGGTCAAACAAGAATAAAGCTTTTCCAAAAAATGTTAAAAGGACGGGAGGAGGCGTTCTGCTCAGGTGAGCCCCACAGGCTGCTTCAAATTCAACTGCACATGTCCCCGTCTGCTTTTTTTTGGTACCACTCTGTCCCAGTTCCCTCTTAACACACTGACATATTTCCACTGCTCTCAAGGCCAAATCCCACAGGCTCCATTCCCACTGTGTGTTGAGTCAGCGTGACCATTAGCAGGAGACAAACTCAGCGTCCCACAGAGCGTTCAGCTCGATAACGGGGTTAAAGATTGAAAATACAGTTGATTGTGATGGGACGGGGCCATCTGGGTGAAACCATCATGTGAGCGGACATGTTTTTTTTAATGAGCTGTGGCCCTGTGTTTTCAATACTTTAACAATCCAGTATAAATTACAAAAACTGGTCCATTGATCATATGCTCCAAGATAAGAAACCAATATATTCTCGACATAGGTGTGTTGACAATCATCTTGTTCACAGGGCGAAGCCTCTTGTATATACGGAGCGTCAACATCAGCAGCAGCAGCACCCTCAACATCAGCACATTTGTTTGACACAAGAAATAAAAGGTGTCACACAACACAGCTCAGATCAGTGGGCCTCTGTGGAACAAAAAGCTGCTGAAAACAACACGTCTGACCAACAACAACTGAGATAAACTAACCTGAGCTGCCGATGCTCATTCATTAGTGGAAAAACAACATGTTGGCTGCGTAGCATCAGTATTTAAGGGGTTGGCACCAGAGACAGAATATATAAAGTTTAAAGAATCAGTCAGTTTGACGAAAAAAAGAATCTCCGCCTTTTATGAAAATAAAATGAATCTTTAAAATCATCGATCAGATAAAAGAAGCAAGCTACAGATTTCATCCTCTCATTTTATACCAATATATACACAACTTATTGAGGAAAATATTGAAAGATTTATTATTCAATACTGAAAATAAATTTGTCTGTGAAAGGCTCATATCTGCAGATTTTATCGTTGAACGATAACTCAGTCAAACAGAAATCACTACTTTTATGATGCAAAATGCTGGAGAAACAGACCGGGTACCAAACTCACTCACTCACTCACCTGGGCAAATTCATCATAGTTGGGGTCCCGCACGTCAGGCTCCTCGTCTTCGTAAACCATCCCGGCAGCCCCCCACACTCCTTTACCACCAGCCCCACCTGCAGACAACCAGCAAACAAACCATAGATAAGTGGAGCTCGCTACAGATTCATTTTTCCCAATGCAGTTTGAACAGCTGATGAAATGCAGGTCATGAAACACACAAGGTTTTCAGCCAAACTGATTGTCACTGTCAACAATCAGCACATGGTGTAAATACAAACTATACACACTTCTCAACATTTCACGACCAGAGACGAGACAACTATGACTGTTATTTATATCAGTGGTTTCAACTTTTCCAAATTAAAATATTTAATATGAATCAAGCTCTTCAAAGTGTAATTTCCCTCTGCCTCAATCCCTGTGAGCACAACCTGTACCTTTCTTTGGCAGGCCTCTGCCCTTGCCCGTCCTGGATTTGCGGTCGTTGGCGTTGACTTTGCCTTTTGGACTGTTTGGGTCGCCTCCTGCCACATCTCCCGACTCGGAGAAGGACTCGCTGGTGGAGTTGCGGGACGAGGACTTGCGCAGGCGACGCTTGGCTTTGGCCTTGAGCCGCGCATCGTGCAGCGCCTTCTCTTGCGGCGTCCAGTTGCCGTTCAGCTCGGCCTCGTTCAGCAGGTCCTCGTCCTCGTCCTCGTGGCTGCCGCGGGGATGGTTGGCGTGTGCCAGGTTTCCGTCGAAAGAGAACAAGCCTGTGATCAGAGAGATGGAGCAGTGGATTTGTAGTTAAGGAAACAATTACTGCACATTGAGTTACCACCATCATCATCATCATCATCTGAACGCAAAACGAGAGAATAAGCTCACTTGTGCTCGGGCTTGTTCGGAGTTGGTTCAACTTGCTAACATTTAAAAAAAACTGTTTCTCGTTTAACCTTAACCCTACACAAAAATAGAGAAGCTTAGATTTTTATATATTTATATGGTGGTCACAATGTTTTGGTTGGTTTTATTGGTCATGATAATCCCCCCCCAACCCCCGAAACACAAGAGGTAGAGCCGCAAAGTGTTGAAGAGTTGAACCAGTTTTTCGGGCGCAAGTTCCAGATTGTAGATTGTTTAAAGTTGCTCAACTGAGCATAGGGAATGCTTATGGTGGAAAAAGACGATTTTATTTCTGAACAAATATTATGGCAGAAAGTTTTCTCTGCACCACAAAGTTTAAACTAATGTGATTGGTTGGGCTTAGATTTACCTGCACTGCAAACACAACACTTTTATCCAGTGTGGGTTCAGGAAACCTCGACTCAGAGCGTAAAAAAACAATGCTGAGTGACTGCGTGCGCTACAGCCACCTCCATGTGTCAAGTGCCTTGCACACCAGGTTAACTGCGACACAACACGGAGCAAACTCAACAACACACACACACGCACGCTGTGTTAGATGTAATATGGATCAATGTGTCAAGCAACTTAATGTAATTGTATTTGGTGAGTAGAAATAAGTACTCGTTTTAGGGATACGCTTCTTGTAAGTGTGGAGAAAGAATTACAACAACAACAACAACAACAAGTAGTACTGGAGTGTTTCTGCAGGAAGGGGAGGAGAGAGAGAAGGGGGGAGGAGAGAGAGAAGGAGGGAGGGAGGGAGGGAGGGAGCAAAGGGCAACACATGCTGCAGAAATGCTGACACCAGTATCTTTTCATTCCTCTGTATTCTCGCGATCTGTCCCCAGCAGCTAGCGTGGACCTGACTACATATGGCCTGGTTGGGTCCACGACGGGAGGGGTCACATGACGGCAAGAGGCTGAAGGAGAGACGGAAAGCAGCAGCAGGAGGAGGAGGAATGTGTGAGGGTGTAATGAATACTTAGCTCCTCTTATACATGTGTCCGCATGGCAGTTTGAAACGTTGTGGCCCTATAGATTACAGTATTATGGAAAACACACAGAGGGGAGGAGAGGGGGGGATAATGTCCGAGCCACAGATAAAACAAACTATCTGAAGATCGGCAGCAACCGCAGCTAAAAGTTTTCATCGTACTTCTGTTGCAAACAACTTTTTAAATGTGCTCAAAACTTTTGCCGAGTTCAGTCGGCTCAAGCTGTGTAAAGAGCAAATTAGAGGGAGGCTCATCTGAGCAAAAAGCAGGACACCTCCCTGCATTAACCTGTTGAAGACGGAGCTGCACCACACCCATGGTCTTCAAAAATCCGTAAACAACCGACCATGTGTCATCTCATCCGCCGGACTCCGCCTCCCTTCCCCTCATGTAGGCCACAAGGCCTGCCAGCGCTGTAAATTAGGAACTAACCAATGGCTGCGAGCCAAACACACGGCCGGCCCACTGGAAAAGAGCAGGAAGGGAAAAAAGCAGAAAACGTCTGAGGTGTTAGCCAAGAGGAGAGTTGCAAAACGAGCTCAATAAAATGCAGCCAAGTCGAGTCACTTTTTTCAACTTGGCACGGATCATGTGCGGCTGTAATGCAGAGCTGGACTGTAGCTGCTGCTTAAAGAGCTGTAGTCTACTCAACAGAGGTAGGTCTGTGGGTCACTGTCCCCGTAAAGCTGCTGCAGCAAACTCACACACTCATCTTCAACCTGCCGACAAAGAAATTAACACCAAACCAAATATTAAAAACTGCCCCTGCAGTTAAAACAAACAGGTCCACGGACAACCTCTGCTCTACAAGCTGCGTGGGAGCTTTCCACAGCCAGAGAGCCTGAGCTGCAGTGTTGACGGGTTTAGTTTTGAGAATTTGCCATGTTGTTTGAATGAGAAGGGGGTCAGTAGAGCACAGATTCTTACACACCTCCCCTAGAGGTGGATCTAGTTTTCAAACCCACAACCATGAATTGTCAGAATTCCTCAAATGCAGCCAGTCCACTCAAAAAAATTGTTTTTCTTCCTGCTGCTTCACTCTGTGAACAATGATGTGTGTGCATGTGTGAGTTTGACCCTAGAAAACTGTTTCCTGCAAAGAGAACATTTTTCAGATTGAATCTATTGAGCTTAAAACATGTAAAATACAACTAGTTTGAAAGAAAATCTTCATCCTGTCTGTAACTCACACAAATGTGTCATAGAAACACGAAGCCTCCGACAGAAACGTGAAGCCCTCGTGCGCAGTCACCACCGGGAGTTGATTTCACAGTGAAGCAGGCGTCAACTCGTGTGTCTGTGAAACATGTCTGCATAATCCTAAAATGTGTATTTTGGCCAGGGAAGTAAAAGATAGTAGATGTAATCCAAAGTTTAACCAGCTACATTATCGCTTTGTGGCACAGTACTTCTATACATGTCTGGAGGGAATCTGTCCTGAAAGGCCGCAGCCCGGTGTTTAAAAGCAGAGGCCATTTGTTTTGAATTTCATCTCTTCTGAATCTGCTTTGCGTTGGCACCGGTCAGAAAGTGGAGGAAATGAACAGAGCCTTTTAAATCCCTGTGCAACTTAAGAACTATATTGCAACAAATCCCAGGCTGCCAGCAACTTATCCACTGTGTTAACTTCAGCTGGCACTCTTGGTTGTGATTAAGAGGGCAGAGGTGGCTAATCTGACGTGCACGGGCCGACAATCCTGTTGAGCTCGTCGGTTTGCAAAAAAGAAAAGACGAGAAATGATGCATGCAGACACTTGCTATGATTCTACGTATTTTCTTCTCGTCTTTATTCTACTTTATAAAATTGTTGTGCTGCTTTTTTTTAGCCCTGAAACTCTCCTTTGAAGAATCTGGTTAAATATAGGTCCAGTTAGAATTGCCCTCTGTAGAACGTATACGTCCGCCAAGGCCCAACAGTCCCCTTAAATCAAAACAAGCTTTATAGCTAAGGTCACATTACGATTCTCAGTTACATATCGGTACTTGATACAGGTTTCTAGCTCCATTTAGTATATACAGCTGCTGACAAAAAGCGTATACCCCTATGAAACCACATCTGAATCCACTGCAGAAAACGTAACCTCCTTGGAGGAGGTAATGAGTGACTATCTGCCGAGAGAGAACTTTTTCTTTCTTTCCACTGTCCTCTAAAATCAAGCATCTGCACATTGATACAGGAGACAAATGGAGCAGCCCCCCTGTACGTGGCCCTGTGGTGATTATCTATCAGAGGGAAAAGAGAAGGGTGTGGATGTCTCAAGGGTTTAACTGTCATTTAGTTCAGGAGACTCCAGTTGAGTTTAGCTTGAAAAAAAAAAAAACTTCTACGACAGAGGATGAGGACCATGAACACACACACACACACACTCTTCTGCTAACTGTGCTTCTTGAGTCACCCTGTGCAAAGTCACAGAGCAATAATACAGATAGTGTGAGGGGGATGTGCGTTCAAGAGATTAGAGCAACTCAGATAAACGGCCGAGAGTCTGATAACGTGTTTGTTTTTTTCATTTAAAATCACCTCCACTGGTGCACTGTGAAACACCACGTTACACAGGTGGGGTTCAGTTTCCCAACTCGAGGACTTGATGTAAATGTGTTAATGAATGCATGTCGGGGGGGGAGGGGTTAGCAAAAAAACTGAAGGCAAGGAAACGTGAAGGGAAGGCTTCAGGTTTAAGGCTGCGGGTTTCTTTTGTGCACTTAATGCATTTATTTACCCAGGGAGTTATGTAAATGTTCTCAGAGGTGTGGTTTGACACGAGGCAATAAATCTGCACCTACGGGGCAATCAGAAGAACACAGATCGCCTCTGTGTTGAACGATAACTGACACAGGCCGTGCAGATCATTAGTGGAGAAACACTACTTGATAATGTCTCATTTTAAAGTAATTTCTCATTCTAGTTTTATATCAAGACAAAATACCCAAAACACATTCTCCCCTGAAACAGAACCGACACCAAGCTCAGTTAACTTTTTGGCGTGCCCTGAAAATCGAGCACCCCAGGTTCGGTTCCAACCTGGTCCTTTGCTGAGCATCTTCCCCGCTCCCTTCCCATCAGGCCTCTCCTGTCCTTTCAATAAATACCTAAAAAATGTGTTTCTACACTTTTTAAGTCATTATTAAACTCTGGTAATTGATATGCTATATTTGGATAAATAAATTGAGGTGTGAAAGTCTGACCAAAATGAAACAATCCTGTTACCTTGAATAAAATTGGGAATTGCTCAGGATAATTGGAACTATTTTGGTTAATGTAAGTTAGATAATTTAATGAAGAATTGTTACAAGCCTGGAAGTTAACACTGGTTTTTAACATTTACTATTCTATTCGCTCAGAAAGAAATTCGAATCAACTTTTTTGATGTGGAAATAAAGTTTTGAAGGTTGATTGACTGATAATGTTTGACAAGACGCGTGTTCCACTATGTCAGTTTAAAATACACCCTATATTGTTGTGCGAGTCCAGCTTCCAGTCTGACCCACAACATATTGGGGGTTTGTTTTCCTTCTCAGCTCAGACAATAGACTCTTTGACAGCATGCGTGTGTCTGTGTGTGTGAACCTCATCAACAGAGGCTGCTCGATCAAGCATGGCCGACCCTCCTTGAGAAAGGCCAGTGGAGTTCACCAGGAGAAGCCATCTGTGCCGTTCTCTCACACAGACACACAGACACACACACACACACAAACATAACAAGCCAGCAACAAACCATGTGGTGTCTCACATGCACAGATCCTCCCCCCCTCTGTACAACCTAAGGTGAATCAGCTGCAAGTGTTTTTTATATACAAAACACAAATCCAGGTTTTATTGAGCTTGAACTTGTGAATTCTCACTTTGACTCAACACAACCTGCTGTTTACTCAGCTACACTATACATTTCTTATGTAACCTTTAAATACAGCAGCAGCCGAGGTTATGTAAAGGAGGCTGTTCCTATTGGCTCTTATAGTGGGGCTATACATGGCTACGTCACTGTCAGGCTCAGAGACAGATAGACAGGGAACACAAGGAGACACAGGCAAAACATAAACATAACTCACAGTGTCAATTACATTAGGGGGGGGGCGTGTGGGACATGTAGGACGACGTAAACATGGCTGCTGGTGCAGGTTAACCACAAATCACATCCTGTTTTTTGATTTGCTTTGTGCTCAATTTGATCTGCAAGCGTGCAACATACGAAAAAAACAACAATAGCTTCAGATTTTCTGCAGGAAATTGGAATAAAATGTCTCCTGTGTTAAATAAAAGGTTGAAACGTGCAGAATAATAGAAAACAACGGGGTCGTTTATGCACATGTATGAGAGTGAGGAAGTGTAATATCGTAAAAGAGGGGGGGCAGGAAACAAAGCAGCTCGATCTGCGTCGTGCCTTCGCATCGAAGAAGAGTGTCCGGGTACACAAATACACCAGGACATTGTGTTATCGCGCATTACACACGGGCTCGCCAAGGCGGAAGTAAGCGTCGTGTCCTCGTCCAATCACAAACGCGAAAGGGTTAAACGTGAAAGCAGCTCAACAACAAAACAATCGCGACGAAGCTGCAAAAAAATAAAAAAATAAAAAAAGCGTTAAAATGCTGGTTTTAAAATGGTTTTGGTTTTGGATGAAGTGCATCGATGCGTCAATGTGCGTGTTGCACCGATCATGCGTGTGTGTGTGTGTGAGGCAGAGTGTGAGTGTGTGTGGGGTTTAAAGGGAGCACATGGTGAAGCATGGCTGCAGCCCATCCCATGCAGGGACAATGGATGGCGGAGGTGGGGGAGCAGGGAGAGAGCCACGGGGCTCCCCCCCCCCAGACATCGGCCTCTGCGCCCCGGGCAGGCGACGCAAGGCACGGCCGAATTCATGCACTCACCGTCGGCTTGCTGAGCGGCGGGCCACGTATCCACTTCGGTCGCCATGGTTCTTCTCTGCCTCAAGTGCTCGGTTAAAAGAAGAAGATCCCTCTCGCTCTCTCTCTCTCTCTCTCTGTCTGTCTCTGCAACCCGCACGACAAAAAACACAAACCAGGCGGATCCAGAAATGAATTATAAAAACAAAGTCTTTAAACTAAAGATGGAGGAAGGGGAGAAAAAAAACAACAACAACAACAACCCTGACCCCGTTCCTTCGTGCAGCTCAGTCTCAGCTGAGGAGAACAAAAAAAAAACAAGAAGAAGAAATGAATTTGCAAAAATGTCCCGTGAGAGAAATGCACGTTAGTCTCTCCTCTGCGTTGGGAGGTGCAGAGAGCGAGGCGAGGACCCAGGGCAGGTTTGGAGGGAAGCAGGTGAACTAGTCTGAGAGCATTTGAACAAACAGTCTGCGGGTAAACAAAGTCTGTTTTTAACTTTGCAGGAGCGAGCGCACAGGGGTCACGTGGAGAAAGCGCGCACGGGGAGTGGTCCGGGCAGGGGGTGGGTGCTGGTCCACGCTGACCAATCACAGAGCAGGAGAAACATCAACCTTCTGTTAAATGTCCTTTTCAAATGTGTTTCTCAACAAAACACACAAATATTTACATTGAATAATCAAGAACCTTATTGCCTGTTAAACAGATTAGCAAGGGAAAGATACCAAGATACAAATATTTAGAATCAGCTTTATTTACCATGTACATAGTGTAGAGTGTACATAGAGGAATTTGACTCCTAGTATGTGTACTAGTATTTTTACTGCACAAGACGGTAGTGCAATGGAAGGACAAGAAATATTTAACTGCTAATTATGACGTAATTTTGACCAGAGGACAATAGTGCAGTGGTGCAAACATGCTCAAACTAATATGGATCGATAACATAAAGGTTACTTATATGGGTGAATCATGGATCAATATGTACAGGGTGCATATATATACACAAGGTACGTGAATCTTATGACAGTACTGCGTTTGTATAATGTACAGTATATACAGCCTGCTTAGATTTATACTGGTACAGGTATAATAAGCAACTATAACTGCATTTTCTTTGTACTATGAGGTATTTTTAATACTTTTTAGTTCAGAAATGTTTTTTTTAATAAATTTACATTAATTGCATAACATTTGATCTGTATCTGTGAAACAATAAAATTATTAATAAATTGATATCAGCAAAAAAAACATAAAAGTGTCTTCTTTTCCATCATAGTAATGTGCTCATGTGCTCATGGCTACAAAGTATTTTGTTTGTACTTTGTACTTTGTTAAGAAATGTTTTTATTAATTAAGATTAAATGCATCAAATTGTATCAGCGTGGATCAGTTTAACAAAGTCAACTGGTTTTCAGCCTCTTTAATGGCCCATATACAGTATGTATGGTGGTTGCTGCCCAATGCAGTGGCTGCTGGATGAATGGAAAACTGTAGGTGGTGTGACCAGATGTTTTTGTGCTCCACCCAGTCCTGTGGTTTCAGACTCACCCAGTTAAAAAGCAATGCTTCCTCTATTTACAAGTTGAGCTTATTCACAACACGGTTTTGTTCATTTGTTTTACTTGAAAATAAATAATTTTGTTGCCATCTAGGGTTTTGCGTTGATGACGTTGTAATTGTCCCTTATTTGTGCCCAGTGGTGGATCTTCTGGATATTGTTGCATGTCCTCCTCTCCTCGCTCAAAAAAACATAATGTTTGCATAATTTTAAAATGAACTTGCTGGACATGTCAAAATCACACCACTCGATGGCGCTGTAACCTATGCATCTTAGCTTGCAGTTCATTACAGCACTCGGTGTAATGTGTTTATTTAATCCCTTTTTTATGCTGTTTCCTCTTGTGGTTTGCGTCACAACACAGTAGCTGGCCCACAATAACATATCAGAGCATTGGTCTTTGAACTCTTCCACCTTTTCCACAAATTGTGTGTATTTCCATCAATTGTGCATGAAAATCAGAGAGGAGATCAACACATGACCCATATAGAGTACCACCATTTTGGGGAGCACAGACCTCGCTGTGTTTTGAGGGAAAGCCCCCAAGCTAACCTGCACCTGTGTCCTCTCATGCAACATGTAAGCTCAAGGCTGAAAAAAGGACGCTCTTTAAATTGGATTTTGAGCCTCAGGAAATAAAGCAGGACCCAACTTAAGGCCCCTCGTCATGTGAGTGGATTTTGCAGTTTAGTCAAACATTATTCTGAACAAATGTACCATTACATTGATCAATATTACAGTTCATTCCAGAGCTTTTGTGGCCCCTGGAGTTTTGGCGACACAAGTCAAATGTCTGCTGTGACTGAACGGTATCATCCAGCCGTGGATTGAGTAATATTTCTGGTGGGGTAGCAAATTACTGAATTTGAGAAGAACAATAAGAAAGGAAAGGCCTGGTCAATGCCAGTGATACATAACAAGCATGTGCTGTTTGTCTGCACTGACAAAAGACTGCCAATGTTCTGATATATTTATCTTTTCTTTAGGGTTCTCCACCATTTCAAAAACATTTCCAAACTTACGAGCTTCCTGTCTCAGGTCTGACTCTGAAAAAATGGCCCATGCATTTATCTCCAGTAGATTAGATTACTGTAATGCACTTTTACAGGGCTCCAGCTCATCAGAATGCTGCAGCCAGGTGCTTAGTGGCAGTTTAAGAAAAAAGAACGTGTCGCACCTGTACTGAAAATACTTCACTGGCTGCCGGAACGGAATAGAATTGATTTGCTGCTTGTTTACAAATTTATTTTCTCTCATGCTTTTAGTAGTTTATAGTGTGTGTGTGTGTGTGTTTGTGTGTGTGTGTTGTAATAGGAATAATGTATTATAGTTGTGTATGTGAGCTCTATGGGTGTCTCTAAGGTTAGGTTATTGGTGTGGAGTGTCTATTTGTGTTTTCTATCTGATTAGTGTTTTCTATGGTTTCCTCTAAAGCCCATTGAGTCTCCCTCTGTATGAAATGTGAAATTCAAATAACATTAATACATGTTGTGGATGTCAGCACCGCGAATCTGCCCATTAGAAATAATCACAGGTTTCATATTGTTCTTCTTCTTCATCTTCTTGTGGTTTACACCTGATAAACGATGAAGCTTTCACAGCGAGTGTGGCCTAATGATTCATCCTGAGTGTGACAGTGGCTGCTTCTCATGAGTGGGTGAATAAAAGTTATTCATTATCCGTATTTGAAAGCGGAACACTGCTGGTACGTCCGGCAGCTCCAACTACACGTGTGTAAAATGTTCAGAAAAGCACAGAAACGTGTTCGTTAGCGCTTGTTATTGTTTATTTTGACACAAAATCCACAGTTTTTGTTGAATAAAGCAGATGTCAGTGTTCAACATGGCAGAAAAGAGCATCAATAAAAAAAAAAACTCAAATGGAAGAAACCTAAAAACCCCACCATATGAAAAAAGCACCAAAACATGTGAAACCAAATATATATATTTAGATATATATCAAAAAATGTGAGAGCATCGCATTGTTTGATTTTACGTCAGAGTGCGCAACAGAAATCTCTACGCTATACACCAAGATACAAAATCAACTTGATATTCATGATGACAGAAAAATGTTTAGGTGTTTATATTGACAAATATCATGTCAACGAATACCAACGACAGTCAACTTTGGCCTCATAATAAGCGACAATGATTCAACAGCACGACAACACACGGCTGGCGATAACTCCCCCACACATAGCACACTGAAGAGCCGCAGGTAGAATTGCACAAAGATACCCTCAAAGAACACCACATGTTGTAGTAATATTAATCGGAACTATTCCACACACGATCACGTACAGATACTGCTATAAATCCTGTGCTTCCCGTCGCTGCAGGAGTAAGAAGGAGAAGTTTCACAAACAGCCTTGAGTTTTTCCCGCATCAGCAGGTTTTTCATGTTTTGTTGGTTCCTTTGCAAACTAGTTCAGCCGAGAGTGTGGGCTCTCTGTGTGTTGTGTTGTTGTTGTTTTTTTTCCTTCTGTTCATCAATTCTTGGCATTACAAAATAACGTCAGTACAAATATAGAGTAGATACTATCTCGATAAGGAAAAGTAAACAGTCCTTTGCAGTCAAAACTCAGCGAGGTAACAGTCTTGTATCAGGCCTTGGCCTACACTGTGGAAATGAGGGGAGGGTTGGGGCGTTTTCTCCGTTCACACTAAACTAGCTCCACAGACACTGAACTCAGTTTGGCTTTTACGTGAAATCAGAGTCGTGGTAAAACTGGCTCCGGTTTGTGAATCTCGTGTTGCATTCAAGTCACAGAGCTGAACATGTGTTTTTCAAATGATCGTCATAAAACGCAGGTCGTTCAATGACACTTTCGGAATCATCATCAACTTCTCTCTTCTGCTCTGCATAAAAGTCCAGTGCACAATAACAGATTTGTGGATTTTTACACAACTTTATCTCCTACCTTCGATGTTTCCTACACAAAAAATATATAAATTAATAAAATGTTTTTATTACCATGTATGAAAAATGTATCAAGATCGACTGAAGAGACTTTGAGGAATCCAGAAAAATCCTCAGGAGTTTCTAAAACTCTCAGCTACTTTTCCCTCAGAAAGACAAATGTGTGGCTATGTGACTCAAACGTAATGATCATGCATGAGAGACACAAACCAGTAGATCTGAGTTCGCACTTGGGAGAAACCTTAAGCCAAAGGCATTTAAGAAAAAAGACCCCGCTGTGTTATGTACAATCGAGGGCCTCTGCCCGGCACAGCTCACGGATTCATAATGAAGAGGTAAATGTCTTTTTTCACAACAGTTCATTTCCTATCAACCAGCATTGACTAGAATAAGGAAAAAAGTGTGAATACTATTGCTAAATACTAGTTTTGCAAGTCTCACGTGTACTGCGTATATTTTATAAAGAGACTGCCGTAAGCACTGCTAGAAAAAACGTTGGATGTACGACTACACACAATTTACAGAAAACACACACATTCACATAGCAGCATTAAAAACTACTGTATGCCGAACAGAAAGTCTATTTTCATCCAGGCACCATATACTTGGATTTTTCAAAAAACCTCTAGACTAATGAAAGTGAAAATTATGACTTTTCTTTGAGCTAAAGCTAAAAACATGTACAGCAGCCCAAAGGCTTTTCTGCTGATAGGTCACCTCTGTGAGTCACTGCACAAGAGCTTCGAACAGAGAAGATCCAGATGACAAACTGCAACACAACCTGCAACACAACCTACTTCCACTCCCTGGACACACATGATTTGTCTTTGACCAATAAAAGGTATCGCAGAGAAGAATCGCCGTTTCCCGCCCGCAGAACTACAAATGACTCGAAACCTTCAGGCAAGTCATCGTCCCACTGAGCCAAGGACACAATGAAGTGGCCTCGAATCATTAAACTACAGAGACACTAAAAACAAACTACAGCAGGACAGACATGCTCCCCTCCTCTCTCTGACACTCGATCTATTCTCCAGTACATTTTGTACTGAGGATCAATCACAAGAGAACACGTGCTGCTCCTGCTAAGCAGCACTGAGACTAACCCTCACGTAATCCTGGGACATACAGAGCATCAATCAAAAGGTTTCACGCTCCACCAACAGGCAGAGACGTCAGTGACACACGCCGTACGACTGGAATATCAACCGACGAGTGGTTTTATATACAAACCAGGACACGCTTAGAGAAAAACAGTCTCAGATTAGTCACAGCAGTTTTCAAAATAAAAGCATAAAACTGACTGCGACTGTAAACCCTCACTTTATACATTTACAACTTTTGTTTTTTTTACCTCCGCCAATGACATCATGTTTTTTTCTGTGTATGTTTTTTAATTAACAGCATTACACAAAAACCACAGGATGGATTTCCACAAAAGGATGTGGTATGGATCAGGGAACAACCCATTAAATGTTGGTGTGGATCAAGGATTTCTTTCCCCTTTCTTTAACACTGCGAAAAGTGCAGTTTCTTTTTTTCTACATTTTTGGGTTGTTTTTTTCATAGAGATCTTAATGTAAAAAAATCAGACATGTGACATAGAGTGCTAACATCTATGAACGGGTTGGAAAAGATCTGGATAGTGAATCAAAATAAGTATTTGTAGGGGCTGATCTTTATTTAGTTACTGTACGTTAACATGCATGTATCAGAGGATGGATATTTTGCCAGTTTAATGTAAACAGTTTGCAGAAAACCTTCTGTTTACATGGTGTATGAATCTGACCTCAATATGCATTCGGGTGATAAAGTGGCCAATCAGCTTTGGCGGAGGTATACGCTCTCCAAGACAGACATCACATTTCAAGTGTCGTCTCAAAGCCCCGACTGCCACTTTGCGTTGCCTTTTCCAAACTCTTTCAGTCGAGCAACATGCGATAAAAAATCTCCGTAAACATCTTCAATATATATATATTTTTTTTTGTTGCTGCAATACATTACCTTTTACATTCATGATCAGTGATGAGATTAGGCTTAAAGTTTCTGCCTTGTTTAAAAACTCAACGGCCCCATTGCCCTGCAAAAAAAAATGGCATCGGCCAAACAGGAACATGTTCGAACACGTTACATCCAAAGTCAAGCAGTCGGGTAATTATGCTGAATATTCATGTAACAGTCTGAAACATCAAAGTATAATCATTGTAAAGCTTTGCCACCCATACATTTAAAAATCAATGTTTGCACCCTCTTTGTCCTTAAGGGAACAACAGAAGACAAAACGTATAAAACACACACACACACACACACACACACACACACACACACACACACACACACACACACACACACACACACACACACCTTGAATCAGTCACAATAGATGCCTTCGGTCATTATTTCCTCTGGTAAACAGAGGGAACAGGCTGGTGCAAGTAAAAAGTCACCCGACAAGAAATAGAACATCTGGAATATTTTAGTGATCAATATTTGAGTTTTTCAAAAAATCAGAAGCCAGTAGATTAAAAGTTTTCAATCTGCTCTGTTCAAAATAACCTGTTCCACAATCTTACTTCATGTACTTTATACAAATATGGTTACAGCTGCTGATCAAATAGCATATAGAACATGGTATACTGCTATTCTACCACTAAAGACAGTGGTTCCAAACATTTATGACCCCGTAAATCAAAGGAATATCTTGTTGAGATCCATCTTACATTGCATAAGTTGATAAGTTGTGAGCAGCTCAACCCAAATATGGATTTTTCGCTTCTCAGATTGTTTACGATCAGGAAAACATTGGAAAATTAGCACATAATTCTGTATGGTCGAACGTGTTCTTCATTTTTCTTATGGGGTTAATCCTCTCATGACTCTTTTGAGGGGTCCCGACCCCCCAGGTTGGGAACCACTGACTATTTCACTGACAACAGCTAAAATGCTTTTTTAGCAAGCAGAGAGATAAAAAGTAAAGGGTAAAGGGATGTTGTCACGAAGCTACCTGTGAAAACTGATTTGGTTAGCATGTGGGGAAACAAAGGAGAAAGAGAAGGAGCAACTCGTTAGCATTTCATCACTCTCGAGAAAAAGATCTGTTTTCTCCTAAACCACGAACCAAATCAACCAACTACAAAATACCACTTTCAGGTTCTCGTTTAAAATAAAACACAGAGAAAACAGGTGGATCTATTCCTCTTCCTGTCTCTTGGCTCGTAACCACAAAGACCTGCAAGACTTTTCTGAGGTGATTCAACTTTTCACCTGCTAGTCTTGATCTGTATTGAAGCCGTTGACCATAAACATCTCACTTTGTTCCACTTGTTTAAACTCACTGGCCGTCAGCCTACGAGGCCTCCACCGTCTTCTGGAGGCCACGGGAGGATGAGGAGACGCGGCCGCGCTGCCCGGCGCAGTCGTCCGAGAGAGGCGACCGCCCGCCGGCCTTCGCTCGGTGGGAACAGTCCAGGCTGTCGTGCAGCACGTCCTCCCTCTCCTCCCCCTTCACAGCCTCTTTCCCTCCTTTACCCACATGCCTCTTCTGCAGTTCCTCTTCCTCCTGCTCCTCCCTCTTCACGTGGCAGCGACACACCTCGATGCCGGAGTCACCCGTCAGTCGTCTGTGCCGGAAATGATCCTCCTCCTCGTCTTCCTCTTCGTCTTCCTCTTCTTCTAGCTTCTGCTCCCCTTTGCTGCTGCTACGTGTGAACGTGGCCACATTTGAGGAGATGAGCACCTGTTTGGGGGGAGACAGCGTGGGCCTGGGGGTCGGACCATGAGGTGAAGCATCTTCTTCTTTCTCTTTCTGGACAGCCATGATTCCAAGTGGGTCTGAGAGGATGAGAGGATGGACCTGACCAGGAGGGAGGGAAGACAACAGGGTGAGGGGAGAAAGCGGGAGGCGAGAGGGCTGTGGAGGATGAGAGCGTAGAGGAAGAGAAAACGATGGAGCCGGAGGCGAGTTTCCTTCACTGCCGTTAGAGGAGCGTCTCTGCACGGGTACGGCGTCTGGAGCAGCCGCTGGTATAACATCAGGTTGAAGTTGCAATGGAAGTGGCGGGGAGGGTGTGGACGGAAAGGTGGCGCCTACCCTTGGCACGATGGCAGAGTCGCCCCAGGCTTCGCTGGGTGTGGAGATGTGGCTGCTGTCGAACGTCTCGTCTGTCACCTGGAAGGAGAAGGAGGTGCTCGAGGGGGAGGTGAGGGAGCACGACTCGCAGGAGCAGCTGGTGTAGTTGTCAGAGCTCTGGGAGGACGTCATGCCGCTTGGGCCGGGGCCCAGGTAGGGAGGGCAGGGGTTACGTTGGTGGTGGTGATAGGGGAAGGAGGAGCTAGGACCCCCCATGCTACCACCCTGCAGGGCGAAGACAGAGCTGTAAGGCGGAGGAGGGGTGCAGGGCTGTGCCGCCACCTCCTCGTAAGACGGCAACTTGAAAGAAGCCAGAAAACCTGTGTGGAAAGAAACATCAGCTCAGATGTGGCGTCTACTCCCACGTTTACTAGGATGAGACTGGTTTTCGAATTGTGAACAAATCATTAGAAAATACTAAAACGACAAATTGATACAAACAAGTAATGTGAAGATAAAACCTGATAAAGCCTCTGAGCTAGACACCTCCGTTGTTGTCAATAAACTACCACAAACACATCAACGAGCCAGATTGCACTGCTGCAGCAAATATTGACGAGAGCAATAAATGAATCAAAGACAGAAACTGACCAAATCAAAAATAAACAAATGCATAAATGAATAATACAATAAATAAAATTTGGTGCATTTTTTTCTTCATTTATATATACTTTTTTTAATTGTAGTCCTACATTGATTAATTAATTTATTCATACATTTATTTGTTGCTGTATTTCTTAATTTCTTAATTTTCTACATGTTTTTTTGTATTTCTTTGTCTGTATGTTAATTAAGTAGGTGGGTATTAAGTAACTTTTTTAATTTTGCCAGTGTTGATCCTCCATATTCACATGTAATCCCTCAGCTAAAAATAAATGATAATAATAAGTAATAATGGGATATCAACCAATCAACAGGAGCTATTGCCAGGGTAGCAACTAATAAAACAACTAACTGTAGATGTATCTCAATGTAGGTGTGGACAACTGAACCTTGACAGTTGTTTTCAACATATAAAACACTGTATTTAAAAGTATTCAACCCCTCTGCATCATTTTAAACCTGTTTACCCTGTGCATCTAACCCGTGTGTGAACATAAAGGGAACATACTGAGGTCCAGCATCGAGGAAGGGTAGTTGCAGGCTCCGTTATAGGCGATCAGATTGATCTCTCTCTGTCTCTGCTGCTGCTGGATCCTCAGCTTGGCCCGGCGGTGGCGGTAAGCACAGAAACAGCTGAAGAGGATCAGCACCGTCCACAAGAGCCAGAACCCTGCAGAAAACAGGAAATGAACACAAATGTTTTACCATTATGAAAAACAAACCTGAAGGATTCTGTCTGTTTTCTGAACATCTACTCGGGTTACACTGTGGCATTAAGTGTGGTTTTGGACATTTCATTTGTTTGTGTTGATTTTACTATAATATCAACTTTCAGATAAAACACTTAAAATGGGTCTTCAATAGCTGCTTTTATTTTGTTATCATTGGTAGATGGTTTATTCATTATTAAAAAGAGATGATGAATAATTTGGGGAAAAAAAGATACAAATTTACATGAGTCAATATCGAAAATGTTAAATGATGTCATAATTATCTGAAAGTTTAAAGATTGATTTTTGTTCCTGAAGGTTGTCGTTTTAAACCCTAAATGAAAAACACTTGAAAATCAGCATTAGCATTATATCTATATACATTTATATTGCTACTAATGAAAATACATTACAATAATAACAATCGTTATTATTATCCCAATATCAATGCAAGTATATTCTTTACTTAATCTGTACATTTCCAGTGTTGTGTGAAACTTCAAGTTTCAAAGTCAAATTATCATTGCAATTTATAGCTTAAAAATGCGTATTGTTACTTTAACATTTAAATGAGTATGGAAAGGAAAGGCCTACAAAAGCTTTATCAAAAATGTTATAATGCAATGATCACAATGTGGACGATATTCGTTTTCAAGC